>NW_017257428.1:1092697-1100272 GCF_001594055.1 Mycetomoellerius zeteki | reverse complement strand
GGAAAGAAGGGATAGATATGATGTTTTGAAATTTTATCGGATATTCTCTTTTGCAAGTGTTAATGTGTAAAAAGATAATTTAATTTTTTAATCTTTAAATACTAAAAAAATTTAATTTGGGAAAAAAAGATATTTATCTAGATTTCATTTCTCAGATTATGATATTAATTTTATTCTCCATTAAGCAATAAATTATTTAACAGGCTTAATTATTTGACCCTATTAAATATATAATTTCGCGTCTTTTCAGAAAATATTAAAATTTAATTGTGAGAAAATGTACATAAACAATTTTAAATTTTAATGCAAGAAAAATTTAAGTGACATGTCGCGCCTGTTATAAGATGAAATAAGTAATTGAGTACATAAATAATTTATGTACAAGGATGTAACAAGACGTTACAATTAACAGCTTTTAATTAATTGCAAACGGCGGAATCTGTGCGGAAGCCAGGTATTTAAAAGTGCGCACAGGTATAAAACGCGCATGTCAGAGGTTACGCAAGACACGATTCTGACCAAATTTTTGCCGCAATGCTTCCGTGAAACGTTAATTAAAATGCTGAATGAATCCAAGTAATCGTTTTTCTCAGATCAGAAGCATGGATTTATCTTATAATGTTATCGCAAAATATGTTTATTACGCACATTATGACGAAGGATCATATCTTGTAAAATGAGATATGCGCATGCATAAAGCGAGAAGAGATATATGACTTCGGAAATTTATTATTCAAATATAATAGCTAAAGATATTACAGTGATACTATAGCCTATAATGTTTCATAAAACCAATTAGTAAATATTATTTTAATTAAGACAAAAATACATGTTAAAAGGTTAAAAGATTACGACCGCGATAAAAGTATTATATAATTTATGTTATTATAATATAATATTAGAATTAAATTATTAAGTGAAATTAATAGATAATAAAAACTATCAAAAATAATTTATTTTAAAATAAATAATGCGTTTTAAATCAGAATTGAAAAGAATGAAATTTAAAATTTCTAAAGAGATATAGCATAGATAAATGGACAAATATAAACACTTTCATTAAAAACACGTAAAAATGAATTAAAGGTTTAAGATTATGAAAATAGATATTGAAATATTTCTTAAAGAGAATCAGAACGTGCCGCAAGAGACGTAATCGTATCTGTTTTTTTCTGCGCGTTATTCTAAATATTTCGAAGAGATGCGGACGGTGATCTATGGTGCACCGTACGTACAGTTGCATGGATTTTATCTACGTATTCAAAGAGGGGAAAGAGAGGAGGAGCGAGCTTGTGAGCTTTCTATTTTTAAAGGATTGCGCTCGTACATGCTGGTTCTTAAATTTGCTTCTCCGGAGGAAGATCCGGAGCATCCACGCATCAAATATCAAATCTTTTGAATTTCACATTCCATTATTCTTTTTTATTTATAATCTTGTATTTTCTCCTTTTTCACATACATAACGGACAAACAGTCCATATAATTCTATCAAATATGATAGAAAATATATTTTATTTTCGAGATATTTTATTTATTTATATTTTATTTATATTTTATATTTTTATTCTATAGCATTATTATTATTATTATTTCCAATAAACACGAACAATGTCATTTTAATTAACTGAAGCGTTTTTAAAGGATTATGTTAATGCGCTGAATATAATGTACTTTGTCTGTGAAAATAATGAATTTCTGAACGAAGTTTTTAAATATACTCACCATTTGTTGGGCGCTTTTCGGCTTTCGATTTACGTCGATCACTTTTTGATTAGCTGAAATAAAAAAAGTGTATCTTTTAATTTAGAAGATATTCCTCGTTTATTTAGCTGACTAACGGACGCGGTGAATTGCATACGCGCGCGTACGGCACGTGACTATCGTACCCTATGCACTAATGACTTTAGTGTCGATTTATGTGTTACGGATAACTGTCCAACGCCATAAACGATCCAATACTGTTAGGCGAATCACCGATTTATATCGCGGGCCGCCACTCAATCTTTTTCGCATATTTCGATTTTTATTAATAAAATATCGCAACTCTTATTTAATATAAATTTTTCCAATCTTTCTTATATTAAATAAATAAATTAAAATAAATAAATAAGAAAATTCTAATACAATATTTATGAATATAATTAATTTGAAAATCTGCAAATATTTCACGAACATTTCGAATTTTATTTCTTTTTATAAATATTTTATTTGATTACATTTAAAAAAAAATGAGAGTGTGCAAAAGATACTTACTGACAGCCTCCACTAGATCAGCTAAAAGGACACCGTCGCAGAGATCAGCCTGGAGATCGGTCACTCTTTTCTTGCAACCCCCTCGCTCCAAATAATAATTCGCCCAATCTGTATAGATCTGGAATTACCAAAAATATAATCATATAATAAATAATTATAAAATAATATATACGTTTATGTGTATGTATTTATTCTAAGAGGTACCATTAATATTATACACTAAGTATATTATTATTACTATATATATATATAATATAAAAGTATTATTCATTAAGTAATATTTTCTAAGTTACAATTTTCTTCTCTTTTTTTATTTCCTTGAAACACATAAATATGTATGTTTCGAAGTAATTTCAATGTTAAGTTTTTCTGTTTAGAATATCTATTTCTCATTATTATTTTTTGTATTTTAATAAAAATATTTGTGAAATGAGTATTTGTGGAATGAGTTAAGTAAAAAATTGCACTCTTAATTGCGTCGCGTTTCATGCAATGATTGTAGTTGATCGATCGATTCTTGAGATTGTATCAATGAATTAAAGACGATCATAAGAGAGAGAAAGAAAAAAGAAAAAGAAAGAGAGAGAGAGAGAGAGAGAACAAATAGCTTGTAGACAGCAAACATCGTGGAGGAGAATTTTAATAGTCGATCGATCGATCGATTATTATTTCTTCATCCTGCAGTTATATGCTCATTATTTCTTCATTGCTGACTTCAGCTCTACGGACTTTTGAAAAAATGACAAATAACCTCAATTCCTCGCAGACATTCATTATTTTCCAGTGGTGAAAATTTATTGAAAGTTTTTTGTGCAAATTATTTAAATCTTATTATATTATAAAATAAATAAAAAATAAATAATTTTATATTCTTATGTATTTGACTGTTTTCCTAAATATATTTAGACTAATTTTGGAAAATTTGTGATAATATTATTGTGAGCACCAATCAAACTTGTTCAAATTGATCCCGCGTTACTCGAAATTGAGAAAAGCAAAGTAAAGAACGCTAATTGGCGCAATAGAAATCTTTTTACCTCGAAAAATATATTCGCTTCTTATGGCATGTCAAATTATGCAAAATCTTGTATTCAACATGTATATATATGCTTCACAATTTATTGTTCTGTAAATTTATATCCTTTATTCTATAATAATTTAATATAAATCACGTACAAAATACGTGCGAGAAAAAATAGCAAATAATACTGAGATAGAAGGAAATAATATCTTTTATAAATTTTACTAGATAGAATTTCAATAGATAAATAAAATAAAATTAAAAAATTAGCAAGAATATCTTTAGAGAGCTACACGTATGAAATAAGAAAATCATATGCATCGTGCATAGTTCATTTCATAGCGAGTGAATGGATTAAAGTGTGGAGAAGTGCATTAACGAGCACTTACGGACAAAGTACACTTCGAAAGTCTATGACGTTGCTGTTGCAATCCTGTGATTTGATTTATCTTATTAGTATGTCGAACACAGTTAATTTGTTGCCGAGTTAGATTCCTCCTCCTTGTTAATGCAACATGTTATATTGCAATCCAAGTTTTCTGCCAATTATGCGGCGAAGCTTCATCATAACATCGTGAATTCAAATCGCACCTCTAATTAGAGCATAAATCTCGGTTATTACATCACTCTAATTATGTTATAAATCGTATCAATTACGCGCCAAATTTTCGATCACCATACAAAATTTCAATTAGTGTGTCGTTGATGACATGGTAAGTCTCGATGGTCCTGAGGACGCCTATTCGCATAATGCGCGACAGGTGCCCGGCGTGTCGACGAAATTGAATGCATTTGCAGCTGACTGCGAAGCTCCGCAAACTCTCTTTTTCTGTCGTTTTCCCTTTCGACTAAAACAGCACGACGCGCGACGCATCCATTTGCATTTCCATCATATGTGGCGACCTATACGTCATGTGGGTGTTATCTTCCGCTGATTGCAACCTCGTGCAAGTGTACACTTACGTTTATTAACACGCAACCCTTTCTCCTTTTCTTACTCTTTTTCTCTCTTTTTTTTTCACCTGATATTTTATTGCGTCGCAGGTGCTTGACTGTCACTACTTTGTCATCGTGCATGTTTCATATTTATTTGTCGAATATTCAAATGGAAGAATTCTTGGACAAATTTATATAAACGCCAAATCAATATTACTCAGATATTTACATTTTATCAAGTGCAAATTTCGAATTTTGTATTCGCGTTGTTAATTATTTCACAAGATTTTGCACCGTGGATTTTCATATTATTCATTGTATGTATGTATATACATATACATATTGTCATAATATATAGCTGTATAAGAAAAATAATATAAGCACATAAAATTATAAACATTTATGTGTGCATTATTTTCCTTACAGCTATATATTATGACAATTATTTTCCTTGTTTACATCAACATGATACTTTTGCGTACTTATAGTATTATACATATAATATATATAATCAGTGCGATACTTTCCAATTTATATGTAAAAACAAATGACAGCAATAAAATATTTCTCAAGAAGATTTAATTATCTGATATCTGATAATTTTTTAATATGTTCATATCTATAAGTGAGCATCGAGGATATAAATCACGCGCGGAAGCATGAATTGTCCTGACGCGTTTACCGCGCTGGCGAAGCGCCAGGCTTTTCAGCGTGAGCGAACGAGCGAACAGTTCTTGAGTCACCGAAGAGGCAAGCGCGCGTCGCGCATTCGCTCGCAGCTCTGGACGACGGAAAGCGCAAGGGGACACAAACTTGGTCCCTTGCTTGTCGTACAGATGAGAGGAAGAGGAAGAGAAAGAGGAGGACAGAGGAGCAGCCACGCAGAGAGTGAGGAGAGAAGAGAGTTAGTCATCGCGTACTATTTTTGAGCGCGCAAAGAGACGAGCGGTACGAAGGGACGCACGGAGGGTTTTACTTCATGATCTCAGGTCGCCATTATTACGGCGACCGCGATGGGGTCGCCGCTTCGCCGATTCTTTTCCCACTTTCTCGAAATCTCTGGGCTTTCCCGAAGTATTTCAGTAGAGAGAGAAAAATGGAAAGTGCTCTCTCTCTCTTTCTCTTTCTCTCTACTGAAGCAAGATAGTCCATTATGTCTGTATTAATATGTATAGCGTTTGTAATTTGGTTTAATATAAAATGGATTGTTTGAAACTTTTAAAAATGTTAATGTTATTAAAAAAATAATTAATTTAATTATATTCTTAAGTATTAAAAAAAATGTTTGCAAAATATCCAAAATACTATTGTAAGATATTTATCACTCAAGATATTTGTGATAAATTAATTTTTTTCACGAAGCATACAATATAAACGCTTATGGATTTACATCTTCAATGGTTGTCAGGACGATTGTCTCAACTGTCTTGTTTTCATTTAGTCTGAATCTATTTTTAATTTTTTTATCTGTAAGTGCTTTTTATTTTTAAATACGTTTAATCGTATAATTTTTTCTATCATATCAAAAATAATGGTAATAATAATAAATTTGTAAAGAGACGTTGATAGATTCGTAAAGTATAGTTATAAACATACTTGACATCTCTCGGCGAAAAAGATACGAGAGAGCGGAAGGAAAGAATTACCTGCACAACGTTACGCGTGGACTCAGCCTTGATGTCGTCGATAGAACCGCGCACGGATCTTGGCGCCCTGATACACGCCATGATGCCGCCGGTGGTCGTCGCGACCCCCGTGACGTCCTAGCGTCATCCGAGTCTGCCCTCCCGATTATTCCTCACGACAAATTACACCTTTACCGTTCACTTTCCACTTGATCATCACGCGATGATGCATCATTGCAATCGCACTATAATTAAAATCGATTTTTTATCTTTCACTTTTGTCCTCAATTTTTTTTCTCAATTCACAACCGCACATACGATTATTTTTTATTTATTATCATGGTCTTTTTTTCTTCTATGGGATTAAAATTAAGAGACATTATGTCAATGTAATAATATAATACTGAGTCTTCACAGGATCGATATTCGAACTCAATATTAGTTTGACTTATATTAATTCTGTTAAGAGAGATCATTTTACTGGAATCCATTCTTATATACATCCCTTTACATATATTTTTTGTTAGTACAGTCATGTTTCTCTCTATTTTTCTTTCATAAGATCATTATGCACTGACACATAAAATAATTGATGCAAAATAAAGTGCGAGAAGAAATCAATATGTCTCGATGAATTAATAAAAACATCCACACTCTAATCTTTTCATTAATCCTCAATTCTTTTAATGAGATTAATAAATTGTTGATTCAATTCGTGTCTGGATCCCTGCGCGGCTCTTCATTCTCACAATCTTCTTTCAAGCGTCGAAAGCGGTGGGAGAGCCGAGGGAGAAGAAAAGAAAAAGGAGAAAACTTAATCAATCGTTCAATTGTTCAATTCGCGAGTAAATCACCCTCGTTCTCCAAAACGATCGAGCGAATGACACGATACGTCGCGTCGTATCGCATCGCGACGCTTCACAATACGAAATACGGAAGCGTCTCGACGCTACGACGCACCGGACGTAACTGAATACGCGAGCACACGTTTCTCTATTCGTAGGTATATACTCTCTCGTACGCCTTCTCCTCCTTCATCTCCTCCCACCTCATCTCTCTCTCTTCTTATCCTCGTCTCCCCCCGATTTTGCCACTTCCTTTCATTTTCTCTTTCTCTCTTTCAATTTATTTCTACAAACATTCATCGTAAATATCAATATTGATGCAATTTCAATTATTATAATTACAATTATAGAAAACTTCTAAGGCAATTCGTTGGAAATTTTAAATTTATATAAATAATATAATTATAGATCTATCATAAATATGTATATATATTTTATGATAATTATATTAATATTATTTTTCGCGTTTATTGGTTAATCTCATGATTATACTAGATTCGGATTCTGATGAAAAGCACTTATGAATTGAAAGTTTCGAGAAATCAAGGGCCAAAGATGATGACGTATGTGATCAGGAAGTGTGACACATCTCGAGATCGCTATTTTAAGACGATACGATGGACGTGACGAGGAAACTGCATCGAGCTGTTGAAGAATTGCAGAACTGTAACGACATTAAGGTCTACCAAGAAATTTCGATAATATGGACGAGTCAGCGCCGATTCAACAATATAATTCTCTGATAGCATTTAAATCTAATAAAACTATGTCGTTATATTTGTGTAACATAGTTTTTTGAATGTAAAATGAAATAGAAATTTTCATAAATTACACTGAAAAAAAATTTGTAGATTTTAAATAAATATTTACTCCAATATATATATATATATATACA
>NW_017257428.1:1040015-1091655 GCF_001594055.1 Mycetomoellerius zeteki | reverse complement strand
AAATATTTATTTAAAATCTGCAAATTTTTTTTCTGTGTATAATATATCCAAAATTATAGAAACGTACAAGATCATTCTAATCTTAAAATATATTAAATATTAATAATATATTAAGTATTAATAAGTAAGAATTCTCTAAATATATATATATAACGATTTCATAATAATTGATTTTGATTTCATTGAATTAATAGATAATTCATATCACTACTTTGACTGTCTGCCATTTTTTAGAAATTATAATATAAGTAATATAGATATTTTTTAAAAGTTAATTTAAATACCTACAATAAAACTCTTTAATTCCTGTTGATTCCTTTAATTTACGAATAAGTCATCATTTATTGCAACCGTTCAATTGAGCAATATATTTCATATATGCTTATTATTACTCAAATCGAGATCAATACTTTCAGCAAATTTTTTGTTCAATTTTGAATCAATTTTTTTTTTAGCAAAAGTGTTAAAACGTTGAGTTATACATATACTTTATGATCATTAATATAAAACAATAATATAAATTTGAATATGTATGTAGATATACATATGTTTAAATTCCTTCTTAAGCTATCTTTAAGTAAAAAAATTGTGCAGTGCACCGGTATACCGAAGAAAGGAGAAAGTGAAAAGAAAGAAGGATTAATAAAAATTGTTAGACATCCGACGATGTTCCGGGAAGACAATATCTTTCCTCCACGGGCGAAAATAACGCGCTTAGGGGGGATGAAAATAGAGAATGAGAAGTTCGGCGGTGTTCGCAGCTGAAGGAAGAAGCCGCGACGACGACCGCGACGGCGACGGCGATGGTGGCGTTTAACTCAAAATAGAGCACGATAAGCAACGCGAATGAGTGTCGTCGTTTGCGTAGGCGTCGTCGCTTAAATTAACGAATTAATGGAATCACGTAGAGAGCCGTAAATTCATCAATAAGCGATCCGAGACCATCGTTGATTAGATTACGACGCCACATCGCTCGATCGCAACTATCACATCCTATCTTGTATTATAGTTCCTTATAAGCTCCAATGAAATGAGAACCCAAATCAATTTTTCTCAAAAAAATTAATGTTAGAATTTAACTTTATAATCTCCCAACAGTTTTATTTCAAGCTCAAAACACAAATTTAAACAATTAATTAAATCTCAGAATTGTTTGCATCAACATTGATTAAACAGTTCGTCTATAACACTTTTTCTTCTCCTTTATTCCTTACTATCCCTGCAGATGTTAAACTGAGGACGGAATTGTAATGTGACATATGGTCTGTTCGCGTTGCTTGAAATCCCCAAAAATTTTCCAACTTAAAATAAGATAGATAAATATTTGGGCGTTGAAAAGAGAGAAAGCGAAGATGCTGAATGCGAAAAGTGTAAGCAACGCGAACAGATCTATAGTGTTGATAAGAACCTGTGAGAACTGCGTACGCGCTGATCGATATTCGACTTAGCCCCGATTATCGCACACGACTGCCCCGCGTCGCGACTAGGCGCGCGCGTTAAAAGGCAACGCCATGGCAGGCATTACAATTAATGATGCTGCTCGTATGCGAGCCGTGCGGAATAACAATCGATTCGTGCACCTGTCGGGAATGCTTATGTCTCGTATGTATATATACTCGCTGCTCGTTCATTCGTCATTAAAACGGCGGAATTCCCGCAGTAGTATTTGAAGTATTTGCGAATACTTTCAACCGAGCTTGCTTCCCAATTACTTATTTTTATCAGAAAAATCTAAAAAAAATCTTATCAACTAAATTTTCATTTTTTTAATTTAATGTTTATACAAATTACGTCGATTTTACTTTAATAAAAATCAAAATTATTGAGATTTTTCCACATTTATCACTTTTTTATACATTTCTGTTGTTATATATCATGTAATTATGTTTGTAATACTTCAGATAAAAATAAGATTTATGTAGGTGTGATTTCTCTCGCGTCCATGCGAGTTGACGTGATGATCTTTCAGAACTTGATACTCCAATTAAAAGCATCCGTGTCTGTCAAAATTTTGGCAATTTAATTTCTGACAGTTCGGCGGTCGTTTTTCCGACGGAGCGATTCACATACTGAAATTCGAGGGGCGGTCAAAGGATAATAATTGTCCATTGGTGCTGGTGTGGATGGTGGTAGAGAAACCATTGGTGCAAAGGGGATGCATGAAATTGAATATTGCTGCCGATCCCTCCCGGAACGGCGGCGACATTGAGAGTTCAGGAGCCGGAAACGAAACTGTTAAAGGATAATAATTAATTCGTTCCTGACGGCAGTCTGACGGCTCGTTAGTCGCGTAATCCTGTCCATTTTTTTCTTTTATCCTGCGCAATAATGCAACCGAGAGGATGACTTTACGAGCAGAAAAAGGGGACAAGATGAAAGGTAAACCTAGTGTGTTTTTTTTTCAAAGGCAAGAGGGTAAATTGTTGGATGAGATTGACTATGGTAAACACTTTCTACGCTTTTTTTTCTCTCAACAAAATTATTAAGTCCTTACATTCTTTAATCTGTTATTTTTAAATTTTGGGAGATTTTTTCCATTGTTTGGAAAAACTCATTAATTTCTTCGAAAAAATAAATTAAACCTGATGTATTATACATATTTGTCATTTTTAACTTTTCAAGAATTTCCTCAAGTTTTTCTATTTCCTAAGTTCTCTTTGTTTGTTGGATTTTTTGATAAAAATCTTGTCATTTGGATTGCGGAATTAATTCACTTTAACTCACGGGGACGGAAGAGAATGAGTTTTACTTTTCCCCAATAATGGCGAGAGGGTTTAGGGATGGTTTCCGTCGCGTCGGCGCGACAATTTTGCGGGCAGAACGCGTCCCGCTCGAGAGGACGAGGGACAAAAAAGGGGTGAGCTTTGTTGCACGATTACAGTGAACGGGAGGTCTGCTCGTCTCGATGGACACAGGCGGCTATGGAACCAGTCTGCCGGAATTAGGTTTGCTTGAACCCGAACGATATCGAGACACGCCAGCCTTTGGAATAACGGAGTAAAGGAGAAGAGAAAATCGAAAGCGAAGGGGAAACTACAGGATCAAGAAACTATCTTTAGCACCTAATCCAACGAATAGGTCAGGATAATCCTCTTAATTTAACAGAGTGTTATAACAGAAAGAGAAAGACTAAAGAAAGTGCAATGTACTTTCTTAAATCTTTCTAAGTGCTAAATGATATAAAGGGAAAACGAGGACAGTGTACATATACTTTATGCCACTGTCCAATACTAGAACGCAAAAAATATAGATTCCTGGATCGAATGTTTCTTGCTTTTCTGACGGTTATTGCTCGGTAACTCCCTGTTTTTTCGAGCGGTACTTAATCGCTCGAATCGTTACAAACGATTCGTATACCACTGCAGCACCCTCTTTTCCCTGCATTTTTCACCCTCTTTTGCTGCGCATCAACTGTACACTTATTGTTAATTGCGTAGCAAAATCTCTCGCGGCCAATTTTCTAATCGGCAAAGCGTGAATCTCGTTCTTTGAATACTCAGTATTTAAAAAGAAATTGTTAGAGATAAAAATAAAACTATAGCGCGCATACCTACATTAGAATAATATAAAATCTACAATATATCATACATATAATCTAAAATTTAAACCTTTTTTATTTTAATTATATGAACGTAATTAAATTAAAAATAGATTTATTGTGTCTATAAGAAAAAATTATATTAGAAACAGGTAAGTATACATAAAGGAAAAAATCAATTCTTGACCCTAATTTTTTTAAAATTAACCAATCAATTATATAAATTATTGAAAATTTAATTATATGCGGAAAATATAATAAATATTCAAATTTAATTAAGAAATCACAAGAAATTAAAAAATTATACACACTTAAAAAATATAGTAACTGTTGTCACAATCTAAAATTTAATATTTCTATTTAATAATTAATTATTCATTTTCGAATTTTAATAAATCCATTTATTTCATTCATTTTTCAATTAAACAAAAAGTCTTCATTAAATAAAACTTCATTAAAATTGACAAGAGAGAAATTAATCAAAACTCATACGCAGTTGAGAACCGTTGTAACCAAGTCATCATTCTCCCCAAGAACTAGATGGAGGATGCATGCACCCTCTTCCCTCAGGAGGGTAGGTACGTGTCCTGCAACAAGCGTGTCCTATGTTCTCACACCCTCTCGAGATTCGAGGAAACCCTGTTGTTGTCATGACTACCGAACTCCCGTGAGAACAAAGTTATTTTTACGTCCGCCATATTACGGGTTCTGATAGGATCTGATTAGCATCTTTCGTTTCTCCGTAAAGTTAAAGCCTATTCAAACATCTTTAAACCGCTAATTCACGCAGACGTCGTGCCACATAAATAAGAGATAAAAAGAATAACATCTAAAAAAAAAAATATAATATCGAAACATGGGAATAGAATTGAATTAGTATTTTATAAAATTGTATAAAGTATATATATACGTAATTAAAAAAAAAGTGTATATAATTTAAGGCTCCTGTCCATCACTACTTTGTCAGATTATTGCTATGTCAGAAGCGAGAAAGACGATTATATTCAAATATAAATATTTTTTAATAAAACAATATTTAATTGCAGTTGATAGAATAGACTTCTAAAATATACTGAAAACTATTTTTTGTTTTCGGAGAGAAATTAAATTATATTTATCTCTATATATTATTAATTTGACAATTTGTCATAGTGTGAATATATATAATAGTTTATTTCGTTTTTAGTTATATATAATTTATTTTCGAATATGTATAAGTTATTTAGGTATTTATTAAAAATAAAAAAGGAGAATTTTTAGTATATTTTACAAGATCGGTTCTATCGATCGTAATTATTGTTTTATTGAAACATATTTTATTACGTATTAATATATTTTACAAGAATTTTTAGTGTAGAATTTTCTCGCTTCTCTCTGATATCATAATCCGAGATAGTGTGTGTAGTGGTGAGTAAATCTCAATATCTACAATACTAGTATCTAATAATGGAACTTTAAATATTTTATTAAACTATTTGTAGCAGTTACGTATATATGAGATTTTCAAATTTTTTAATCAAATTATTTGCGGAAAAATTCATATAATAAAATGACTAGAAACTGATCTTTTTTTCTTCTCTAGTTGCAGCGTTATTTTCATTTTCTACTTTCTCTTTTTCGTTTGTCTCTTCGGCTTCCTCTTCAGGATGCTTGTAATTCGTTTTTTCGTAGATCACCGACCGGCGCCACGTGGGTTATGTTTTATGAATGAGTAGCTCACCTACGCGCCATTACGACGTGTGCACGTGCGTGCACACGCACTCGCGAGAACGAGCTAAATTTACCTGCGCTGCCAGTCGCGATGCAACCAGGCCCAACCCTGCTATTGTGCGCTGCCTCGTGTAGGCATCCACTCGCATACGCTAACTGGCCCACACAAGAGACAAGCAAGACATCGGGCCCCCGCGACTATCCTTAAGGTCCCAGAAACCCGCGAACGTGTACAAAACTTTCGCCAGTGGGTTTATCTTGCATAAGAAGGATAATAGTTCGTCTTTTCTACAACAGTTACGTGCTTTCAATGTGCGATTTCTTTGACAATGCAGTATAATTCTACTGTCTGTGTGTGCTACCGTCACTATTTTATGTAAAATATAGATAATAATAAACTTGAGTTTTTGAACATATTCTTCTCTCTCGAATAAAATTTTTGTTGAGATTTATAGAATAATTACAAAGTATATAGTCCCAAAATAAATGTATAACAGTTCCATTACTTTAACTTTGTTATTTTAATTTTATCTTATTAATTAAATTTTAATTAATATATAAAAATTAATAAATTCATTTTCTCAATATATTGTATTGCTTGTTTTTCGCATATAAGACAAATGTCTGTATGTAAATTTCGAAAAGATTTATAATTATTTTTGCAACTATCTATTCTGAACCTAATAAGGAACTCTCTTTGAAAAGAACCTATATATCTATTCTTCGGCTGAAATCTGTACGCAGACGCGTGTCGTTCGCAGACAGCGTATTACAAATTCAGGTTCCGTCACGTCGAAATTGTTATAATTCTTTCGGCTCACGTATAGCGCACAGGAGACCGCTAACTCGCTCTCCGAAACGCTCTAACGAGCTTCGACGTTTGCTTGGGGTCGGACTCCTGATTCGACAGTAGTTCTTCCCAAGTAGCATCCTTTTGCCCCAAGGAAGACAGAAGAGCTCGACAACACATGCCTACTATATCTACTTTTCATTTTTCAAAGATGTCACCTTAATAATACTGTTTCATCTTTTATCTTAAAAAATAATTGTTTTTCATATCTATACTTAAGCACATTAATTACTTTACATATTTTATTAAATCTTTCAAATAAATTACAACAGTTAAATTAATTTTATCGTACTCTTTGTATAAATAATAGTTATACCTATATAATATTGTACATTTAAAACTTTAAAAGAATCTTAAAAGAAAAAGAAAATGTATCATTCATATTTTATTTGATTTTATTTATTAAAACGTAAAGCCTTTTCTTTTATGCGTATAATTTAAAAAGACACGTTAGTATAGTGAGTAATTTGATTAAAACGAAGAGAAGGTAAGTCTGCCATTGACGTGGGTTCATAATTGTGGTTTCAACGCCGACAGTGACACTGGTTCTGTGACGTGGTTCGACACGTCTGTTTTCGCGCGAAATGTATCGATGCTATATTCGTGTGATGTGGCATTTTCGCATGGCATTTGATGTGGACGCAGTGTGGCGCAGAGTCCGGAAGGTCTCTCAGAGTATATACGCGGGGAATATTGATTTTTGCACATCGGGCGTCCTTCTTCAGACGGCTGACCGAAATTTCTTTCGAGTAAGATACGACCAAACATATGTCAAAAATAAATAATATAATAATCAAGACTAAAATATAATAAAATATATCAGTTCTTATGTAATCTTAAAAAATAAATAAAGTTCATTTCTATCAGCTCATACATTATATAATACACAATAAATCATTTTTAAATTCTTAATATAATATATGCAATTAAATTCGATTAAATTTATTAAATTCTTAGAAATTTTGATTTGCATTTAAAAAATTTATACGCCAACAGCGCCAAAGTAATTTGATCATTCTTTTTGCCGTAGATAACAGCGTTGGAAACGGTCCTGACGGTAACGAAAGATGAGCAGCAAACAGCAAAATAACATCGAAAAATCCGTGCAAAGCGAAACCTGATAGGGATGCGAAATTCGTTTTTCGTTATAAGCCGGATACAGCATTGTCGACGTATTTATTTAACACCACCACCCTGGACGCGTCTATCTCGATTATTTTTTCAACATCCTGATGCATTCTGCTATGCGGCCGGATTATGAGTATTTATGTGTTCAGGGCGCGGCACGAATAGAAAGAGAAATATTTGTTCTGATATGAAAACATCGAACAAACTAAACGCATGTTTTTATCTTTTGATAACGATTTGAAAATTTGGGAAGGAAGCTACATTTTCTTGAGAGATGTCCTGCATCCTGCTATTCATTTCAGCATATTCAAGCTCGTGACTCATCTCGCGATTCAATTAAAGGTCTATTTTCCCGGTAAGATGACTCGATAGGCAGAGGTATGTGCTCGCCTTGGGGTAGGTTCATCCCTATATCGAATGTCATAGAACAAATACATGTGCATATACGTATATCGAGTACAGACATGCGTGAGTACGACCTAAATCATTTATCGTCCGATTGCCAATTTGCAGCCCCACGAAAATTGCTCTTGTCAGGCCGTGTGCCCTTTTTCGCGCGCCCTTTACGTTATTTCAAGTTCTTCATTCTCAATCGATACCACGTGTTTCAATAAAGTAATATATATATATATATAATATACATATATTAAAAATATTAAGTACATTAAATGACAATCAAATAGATTAAAATTAAATAAAAATAAAATAAAATTTATTGCAGCGACATTTCCAAACAAAATTTTTAACGTATAAAAATACGGGTTAGATTGTTTATCGCTTGTATTTTATTTCGCAAATATGCAGTTGCTGTTTACGGCAATATAAACTGGCTAATAACATTTCCTGCAATCTGCACGGATCGCTCATTCGTAAATATTTGTATCGCGACATATGTCATTCGTTGATCCATGATATGAGATGATGACAGCAGTAACTCTCACTAGCCGTAAAAAATACTTTTTTTGCTATAAGATATTAACTCTATTGCTGCTTGTGGAAAATAAAATAAAAAATTAAAGCTGTAACTTATTAATTAACTCACTGTTGTAATAAAATTTATGAATTTTAAAAGACAATGTCTTAGCTTCGACAAATATCTGGTGCATTTTAGTATCACATACTCAACAAATAGGATAAATTACACGCAAAGAAAAGAAAATAAAAGAGAAAAAAACATGACATCCAATAAGACGCGAAATTAGATCGCTCATTTCCGCGTAAATGATTGAGCCACGCAAGACGCAATAATGACGCGGATATGTTTACTTTGTCGAAAGGAATAGAAGTACGGACCAACCTGGTCCTTACTGACGAGAAAGGGAAACAATCACCCTCCTTCCTGCAGGAAGACGTTACTGTTCCCTAAGGCAAATATCACAAAAGAACAAATGGAGAGAAGAAACGAGAACTATATTCACCGAAATCGATCGTTATGACATTAATCTTGAATTGTCATGATCGAAAACAGCAAAATCTTATTTAACTTCTCATAAATTTTTACTAATATTTTGCAAGTACAAAAGACAAAGTCTAATCCTTAAATAATTAGGTTTAAGAATAGACATTTTTAAATATCGATTCTGAGATTAGAAGTGCAAAATAACTTTTCTTCTATTTTTTGTATTTATATACATATATATATAATATTTATATACATATATATATAATATATAATAATATTATATAATAAGATTTTATAATAAATACTTTTTTAATTGCATTATTTTTTGTAATTTTAAAGAATGCTTCGTCTTATATTTAAGATCGTCTTAAGTACAGTCTTAAGATGTCATGAACCAATCAGAAAGCCGCATTAGCGCATTTAAGATATTACTTAAGATGGTCTTAAAATAAGAATCGATTATGAATACCGGCCAAAGTCTTACAAATTAAGATTATCTAATTAAGAATTAATATTATCTTCAATGCAACTTTAATGAGCAATGCTAACTTACTTTGATCACAACCTAATGAACATCCTTTCTTTCGACAAGGATTACTCCTTTGGCAATATATACGTATAAGAACGAAAAGAAAACAGTGCACCTTGCATGATGAATGCTGGTAGCCGATAGCATCCCTTAAAGTAAATATCGCAGAAGGGCGGCGGTGGACTTCTTGGGGATTGATCAAAGTGCCTTCACACCCCCGGGCAACATATTTGATAGTCTTCGCGACCCTCTTGCTACTCAAGAGAGGATCCTCGAGTCTTTTACAAGCGGAACACTGTACTGCAGAACCATGAGGACGGAAAAGAGCAAGAGGAGAATGATACGGACTGTTCAATTTTTCACGAGTTGACCCGACTTTCCTTTACTTTTGCAAAATATGGTTCATTTTTAAAGACCATCCAAAAAATTCTTTAATAATAAATAGTAGAAAGATCATGATTCTCTTATCAATAAATTATTTATTTTTAGGAAAATATTTTGTCAGATTTAATTATAATTGTTTACAATTATTAATTTATTTAAAAATTTTAAGTATTTTATATTATTTAACAATCATATAATTTAATTTTATATATTTTATACTTAGCGCGTTTATTTTATTTTTCTATGTTTACTTCTCTCTTTAATTTTTCCGCAATTATAAGCAATTTATTTAAATTAACTAATTGACCTCAAATATATAATATATATATATATAATATGATGCCTGGATTGGCATCAAATTATTAAAATTTTTTTTGTTGTCAATTTAATTCGCAATATTACTACAGCAGTTTAATTGCGTTTATAAATCCGGAAAAACAATTTGGTGCGCAGTTCGAATGACTAAAAATATGGTATAATATATATGCAAGTACATATATAATATATATAGTAATTCAAGATTGAATTATTTAAGCATTAAAGATCTCTAGCTTTGACCGTCACGGCCATTACTTCTATTTCTTAGTAGAATTTTATAATATTTATTTTTATTAAAATTATATTAGGGATTTTTATGTAGCAGCTCCATACTCAAGTATAGAATAAGAAAAATCATATATCAATAAAATAAATACATAATAGATATCATATTCCAAAGAATTTTTTACAAATGATATCCATTATTTTGAATTTTCAAATACACATTGCTATAACTTTATGTTTAAATACTTATTGTACAATTTGCGCATTGCTCCCCATGGGATTCATATTACTGCGCTATGACGATTATTTCACGATTATTTCTCTCGCAATAGCGATTGCACGAAATCCGCGAGTCGCCGGCGGCGAAAATGAAGCAAAACTCGATGTACGTAGCGCCGCAAATTTGCAGCTCGGTTTCCGAAATTAGCTCGACGAGGGGTATAGGAAAATCAATTTGCCTCGAGCGATGAAAATGCTAGTTGGGGATGCAGAGGATATCATGGAGGCGGGGAGAGAAGAGGACGAGAAGAGAAACGATATCGGAACGGAGAAGTTCGAATGTCCACGTTAAATGCGACGATTCGCCGCTAGTGCTCGCGAAATTACTTCCGTTTTTCGATTAATTCGAGAATGCCAGCAAGCGTGCGAGAGAGCGTGCCACTGACAGTTTCATTTCATGTCTGCATTCGGAATTCCGTATCCCGAATTTCCTGAAAATTTCTAGGTGAGGAATAATTCAGTCTCTGATACGCATCAATGGCGCTATCAATCTTTTATTTAAAAAAACAAAATATATGTTTATGTACTTAATTTGAAAGTGAAATTTAATTTATGATGTCTCTCCCCGTCGGTTTGTATTTTATAACTTAATAATTATAATTAAATAATTCAATTGCAATTCTTTTTCTCATATATACACAGTTTTATAATTTCTATGTAATTCTAATATCTTCAGTATTTCATGATTTAATATTATAATTAAATAATATAAATTAATATTGTAATCTCCTAAATAGTTAAGTTATCGATTCGTAAAGATAAGAGATATATACTTCATTTAGTTACAATTAAAAATGTAATTCATTTTAATATCCTACAATTTAATAATCATAAGTGAATTATGTAATTTATCTTCGAATTTATCATTGTAGAACACCTTTAAATAGATTACTTCAATTTCAATATTATTCAATCTTCTCTTTATTAAACCTAATATCAATTCTTGAATAAAAAGTATAATTTAGGGATCTCAATTCCAATTGATTACTATTATTAATAAATGATTATTAATTTTAATTCCCTTCAAATTGATTAATAGCTAACGAAAGCATTTTTCAAAAAACTTGATTGTGAAACTAAAACTGAACTACCTGCTGCGTAGTTTTTCCGCGATGCTGCCATTGATAAAAATGATCTGCATTTAAAGACCATCCAGGTGCGAAGCTGAATCCCTCTGATGGCGCTTGCGAGACAGGTGGAACTGCACCGCATAAGCACATGCGATGACACAGTAAGGGATCTGGTAGATCCGTATAAACACCCCTTTTATCACCGAGCCACCCTGCCGCAGTGCACTTGTCGCCCAGTTGGGTTGATGTATCCTGATTGCATCGTGATTGCATCAGCATCTCTTTCTCTAGGGTATATAAAGTTTCGAACTCCAAAAAAGACATGCCAGGTCCTTCGTTGACACAAGTCGACGTGGTCGACGATATTCTGAGTCCCAAACCCATCTGGTCTTGAAACGAATCGTCATCAAAAGATGGCAAGAACCTCCTTGGCGAACGCTTGGGACTATGATACGTTTGTTGACGTTCTTCGGAATGTCTTCTGGGCGATTTCCGATCGTTGGAAATTCTTCGTGGCGATATGGATGATCTGCTAGGACTCGATGATGAAGATTCGGTCACTTCCAAAGATCTCTCTGGAGTGTTTCCCGCCAAGGAGGGCATTAACGATCGTGAGGATGTCAATCGGCAAATTCTGCTTTTCGGTTTGGCTCCGTTGCCAGTACGAGAGTAGCCCGCGGGCGTCTTGAGACCCGACATTGTTCTTCTTTCATCTTTCGAGACGCTCTACAAGATCGCGATTTGTCAAGCATCCAGAAAAATCCAAAAAAATTTAAAGAAGTGGCGATTTGATGAAACTGCATTCGCGGTTCTTCTAATTTAACTGATCAACAATTCCAGTTTTGTGGCGCAAAGATAATTCACTCGATAACGGAGACGATGATGAAGAAATATAATAGATACGATATTCAAATCACGGTCAAAAATTTTTCTTATGTAATTCAATGAAATATTTATAAGTCTTTTTCGAATTTATAAACGTAATATATTTTTGAATTTATTAAAAAAATATTTTTTTTAATTTTTAAATTTACCTTTTGAATTTACTTGTTACAATGTAAAATATTTATATTACATATTTTTAATTGATAAAAGTTTTATGTGTCCCGTGCTATTATTGATAAAAATCCATACTTTATAATTAATAAAAATTTAATAATACAATCTGTGAATTAAATATTAAAAAGCACTCTTTTTTTATAACAGATGTAAATTACAGAAAATATATATATATATAACTATATTAAAAAATCATATAAACCCAAAAGGATCCATTAATTGTGCTCCTCGACGAACTAATTTCACATTCTCTATCTTGCCTTTATCAAAACTTTTCACAAAAATTTTCACTTTCGAATAATCATTGACATCCACTAATTAACCCTGAAGCTACAGACCGACGCGGAAGGGTGAATACACAAGCACCCTTGAAAGGATCGTCGGTAGGACTGACGGTCCGGCCCGTTACAGGACGATGCGAAGCATCGCGATGACGAGTGCGCGCACGCGCACACCTTGTAATTACAATGGATGAGCTTAAAACTTAATAGTATTGTATATTAATTGTGGAATAGAAAACAATGTATTATTTACACTGTTTCGTAATATTATATCCAAACGTTACATAAACTATAACGTTAATTATAATCATATAAATTAATTTCAGTTTATAGATAAATAGTTTCTCAAGAAAAATAACATTAATCAATTGATTACATAAATTATTTTTTTATTTATTTATCTATCACAATTCACAATTAATTAAATAAATTCATATTATATACATGTGTCGTGTACACACACACGCGCGCGCGCGCGCAGAAAAATTAATTTTCATACTTATGATATAACTCATATAACATATTAATTGCACAAGGTGTTAAAATAATAGTGTTAAAATAATTTAACAATCATGGTATAGATGGTACACACTATATTGAGTAAAAAAGCCTTTTACTCAATATGATGTGTATACTATTTACCATATAAATGCTGAATGATTTATATTTTGTTTATCCTGCATATATGTAAAAGTAGATAATTTTTATAATAGATTATTTTTATAAAAAATAGAAAAAATGATTCCTCAACTTCTTTTTCAAGGATTGCTTTTGATGTTCTAAAAGCACCACGTACTCGATGAATTAAATGAGAAAGTGACAAGAGTTGCTTTTCACTAATTATTTCACTCATAGTGTGTGTGCTAGTTGTAAATTTTGTGATAATTTTTGCACGGTATCACACTGACTACTTCGAAACGTCATAACTTTTTATATATCTTGCAGTTGCAAAATTAAATTACCGTCGTTAATTGCTAGGTACTAATGGAAATCGAGCGTATTTAGAATATGCTCAAGACAAGTGGCATTCAAGGAGAAGAGAAAAGAGATTTAAAGAGACAGAATTTAAATATACACGAATTTTGCAATTTGTACATTTGCAATTCATACACTTATGTAAGTACGTTCGTATAGTCGTTACTTTTTTTCTATAAAAAAATATTTTTCAGTAAACTAAAGTCTTTATTTAAAAGTAATGCTCACAAGTAAAGAAAAATTATAATTAAATCAAAGAATTGGCCATTTTAATTTTGCCTATCATTATTTCTCTTTTCAATAAAACCTCAATAAACCTTACTCAAGAGTTATTAAATACAAATAAGAAAGTACGAGATAAATTCTTTTAGTATTCATTTAATATTATAATACAAGAACGCTCAATATTATAATAGAAGAACAGTAAGAATTTTTTTTCTAGCGTACCTTTTATCGCAGTTACTTTTATTCGCCAATGTATCGGCAATTGAATCGATACACCAAGCTCATCGACGTAGTCGACGATATCTCCCGAATAAATCTGGATTTTCGAAGGGTCGAAGATCGAACGCGGCACGACAAAGAACACCAACAACATATCGGAGCGATAAGAAGATGAGAAAGACGCGGTCTTTCTCGCCGCTCGATATCTCGATAGCTGCCAAGGTATTTTTCGACGTTGCTACAGAGAGAGATAGATTGATAGAGGGAATGCAGAGACGGAAATCACCATTTCAACGTGTGTACACGTGGGGTGAATATTATAAAAGCACCATCGTGATGAAGGAAAAGGTATGCCACCCTTCGAAAAAGCAACCCTCTCCTGATATACCATGACGAGTGTCGCGGTGTCGGCACAATATCTCCCTCCCCCCCT
The DNA here is from genome assembly GCF_001594055.1 of Mycetomoellerius zeteki. Lineage (NCBI taxonomy): Eukaryota > Metazoa > Arthropoda > Insecta > Hymenoptera > Formicidae > Mycetomoellerius > Mycetomoellerius zeteki. Next base: position 1,077,030 of record NW_017257428.1, on the reverse strand, counting down.
TGATACTCTCACTCCCTTTCTCTGACAGCCTCCCGCAGACTCTGCAGAACGAATCTACATATTTATAGCAAGTGCTTGGTGTACCAGAAGATTTCGAATGTATGCTAACTAATAAGTTCACGCCATCTCTCGTCTGGATGATATCAGAAAACCGAGCTGATCCGAGGGGGATGTTAATTACCTACATCTAATTCTGATGCTTATAATATCTTATATTTAATCTTTAAATAGAATGCTCGTTTCGATTTTAATTCTTAAAGCAAAGCTCAAGTGCGAAATTTTGTGCCGAAAATAATTTCTAGTTTACTTTCCAACATGACTTATAATCGTTCTAAAGAATAACCCTCAGAACAATACGGAAGGAATGTGCGTGTTGACGAGAGAGAAAAAGAAGGAATCCGAAGTCATAACGCATATGTCATTCAACACTGAAAAGGGTTTCTATATGAGCTTTTAATTTGATTCCACTCAACCGATAATCTGATATTTTGACCCCTGTTCCATCCCGAAAAGGATTTTTTGGGTGCTGACGCGTGCAGATTTGGATTAGACATTTTCGTGGGGGAGCCAAGATAACAGATATGATCTTCTAGAAGAATATGGTACATCTGAATAAAACGAAAAAAATTAAATATATTAATACATCAGTATTAAATACCTGCATCAAAATTATCTTAAAGAATTGAAAATTTCAAAAAAATCTCTAAAGAACAAAAAACGTGAGATTTCTCAATATCATGTAAGCCCGAGTGAATAATATCTCTTTATTAATGAAACCAGTTGAATCGATATGAAACCCCATACGCGAGCAAACACACGTACAAATGGACATGGGCAACGAGTGCTAGCAGCCAAAGGGTCGTCGCAATAATTAATAAAGCTCGCTCTTCCCGTCGACTTACTTTTCCGTTTCCACGATTCAATATAATAATGTTCCTGCGCGCTTGGTTCGAGCCCTGTGGCTTAGTCCTTTGGACTAGGGGTTCTCAGCTAGGAAGTGAATTGTCAGACAATAATTACAAGATGAAATTAAATATCACTGATTGTGAGAAACAAATAATAAAATTACATCTCTTAAATTCAGCCTCGTAAAACAATTTTAATATCGTATATGTATTTTTTTCTTTAATAATTTATTTTCAAAATTTACTTTTATAAACATTTAGTTCGTTATTTCTTTTAATGACTTATTATAAAAATTTTTAATTTATATTATAATTATGTTAATTTTGTTTACAATTTCCTTTAGTTTTCAAAAATATTAGATATACGTATAATAAGAATAATATAAAATTTTTAATATTGCAAATTAATTTCTTGCATTCATAAAAAAATAAAATTTGTAATGTCTGGTCCATGCTCTGCGAAAAAAGAACCATATTCACCGAATCTATCTGAGAAGGGTATATCACGGAAAGCATTATTGCTATATTATATTGGCTTCAGGATTATTACGAACCATTTTTCCGCATGAAAGTGAAGCCTTAGACACACAAAGAATTCTGCAATCACAAGGATGCAAAATGGAACATATAAAATTAAATTAATGTGTGTGTGTAACTTTAAACTGATTACATTAACTTAGATATATAAATACAAAATTATTTCTTAATTTTTATATTTGAGATTTTAATCTAATATATTTCTTAAATATTATCTACAGAAAAAAAGTAGAATTTATAAATGAGAATCGTGACACTTAATGAGCTAAGGTATTTTACAACATGTTCCATAAATGTTTATCTTCATTATCGATTATGATTCAGTTACATTAGCCAGGCGACCTAATAAGATCTCATCTGACTGAGCGGCAAATCGATTGCTAATAATTCATATTAATGACTGACCAAACTCACGACTAATCCAAGAAAATATTTAAAAATTATAAACAAAAAGCTAAAAGAATTCTTTCAACAATATTGATATTTTTACAGTTTTATTCAATATTCTAAAAACAAAGTATCTATACTTGAATGTAAGTATCCCTATACCTACACATATCCTTTTTTCCATTCGACATGAAACAATAAAGCTTTCATTATAACCGAAAAAAGTGGAGTTTGTGAAAAAAGCTGAATTCACTTGTTTGTGAAGGGGAAGAAAGATCTAAGAGGGGATAGAAAAACATCGCGTGCGGGAGTGACAAGCCACGTGGAATAAGCAGTCAAATTCCATACGTGTTCAAAAAATTGATACAAAAGTTCCCTGCCCTCTTTATATCGAAGCTGATTCTGTCTACTCTTCGCGGTCTGTTTGATGTCTCATAAACGTCTTTAATTTCGAAAAAATTCGGTCTGATCAGCGAATCGTTTCCAATATAGGTACGTTGCAAAAGTTGCTTAGGGGATCGAAAATCTTAATGCTTTATTTTGCTGTACGCGCGCGCCCGTGTGTGTGTGTGATGATATTAAATGAGTATTTTTACTTTTGAAAGTAATTTCCTGTGCAATTTTCCCCAACTGATTAGTTTAAAATAATTCATAATATTTACAATAATAATGCATTTGTTAAATTAAAGAAATATTAATAATATTTTAAATAAAGAGAAATTAAATTAATAAGAATTAAACTAATATAAGAATAATTATCACGTATATTTACACAACACCTATATCAATATACATATAAAAATGTGTATTGATATAGGTATTGTGTATAAATATCCATAGTGTATTGAGTGGGTCGATGAGTTCCCAAAAATGACAATGCCGATCAGAGTTATTCTTGTGGAATACTAAAGGTATTATACATCTTTAATATATGTGTCGCCATCAAACGGTAAGGAAAGAAACTTACTATACTTTTATGGAAGAGATACGTATTCGAAGTTTATTTTTTATAAAAATGCTCTCACAAATCTCTATATTTTTATATGGAAAATATTCTAGTTTCTGCAAGTGTATTCATTAATGTTTATTGTATTATATAATTGGGTAAACTTCAATTATATATGTAAAAATTACAAAAAAATTTTGTTTGAGAGCATAAGCTTACACAAACTTATAAAAATATTTCTTTCTTTATCGTATTCTCAAATTAGGTCATTGAGTATCATAAACATAAAATATAATTAAAATATTTCCTATCTTTTAATTTTTCATAATAATATAATTGCGTCATACCCGCGTAGATAAATAAAATAATTAGTATCTTCTTTAAATGAATAATTTGATTATAATACAGTCACGTGTGCTTACAGAGAAAAATCAACAGTAAACATATTAAGAAGCGAGACAGAGTTCTGTTGAGTAGGTACCCTCATGAATGAGTGGCAGGAAGGGCGCCACGCGCGCGCATGCCTACGTACGAAACAAGGGTGAACGTAATTCCTTCGCACCACGTGCTCACGCACCCATGGGGTTTGCCCTACGCAACTCGTGACTCATAAGATTTATAGCTCTTTCACCGCACTAAACTCTATTTCTTACGAAAATGCATAGATAGTTGTGAAATATAATCAGAAGACGCTTGACAAAATTAGAAACAAAATTCAGGAAAAACAAATTAAAAAAATTAAAATCTAAAAAATAATTTTAAAAAAGATTTAAAAATAAAATAACTATTATTAGAACGTTAAAACAAATTAGTATCTATGAATTTTCGTTGGAAAAGTGCCTGCATTAATTATATCATTCTCTATCTTTTTATGTTTTATAACATTTTTATGTGTTATTATTTGAATTTAATTTTCTAATTTGACTTTTACTAATACTTATTAATTACCTATACTCCTATTAAATAATTACTCCAATAATATCTTGTATCTTAAATTTAGAAAGTAATTGACTTAATAATTTTATTTCCTGAAAAAAGACACATTACCTTGGCTTGACGTTCTTCACAAGAACAATTTCGCAATTTCTCCAACTGCAGTTGAATAAGATGAAAAGCCGAATATTTCTGACTTTCTGGCGATAAAGGCGAACTCGGCGATTCTGGTGATCCTATGCCGGAGCTTTTACTGTCGCTGGTCTTAATATTGTCCTTCGTAGTTTCTTTCTTGATCAATAGATCTTGCTGCGGTGATAACGGTGATAATGGCGAGCCAAATCCCGAACTTTCCGAACTCGAACTCACTAAACCGCGATTTCTGCAGGACCTCGTCGCTTTCGGTCTAGGAATCAAACTTCTGAACTTCAAGGACTCAGATCGGCGGATCTCTCGGCAAACAGTCGGTTTCCATTCGATCGGTTCACAGTATAAATTCAAACCAAAGATTTTCCTGATCTTTACTTTTTCGGCAGATAAATTCTGCAAGCAAATTTCTCCAAATATCTTATCAGTGCCTTCGAATTTCTTATCGGCTTCGTTCTTGATTTCCTTCTTGTGAAATTTATGATTCTCCACAAAGGAATTCTTCAAGAAGTCCTTTTCCCACTCTCCAAAGTTTTCTTGAGAAAATCTTCGTTTATTCACAAGTGCTCGTTTCGTTTGCGCTAGCGTTTTGAATTTTTCAGGATCGTCGTCTTTCTTACAAGGATGGTTCAATTGAAAATAGCCCAAACAGTTTTTATCATCGTTAACGGTAGCCTCAACCTTCGTCCCGAGAATATCTTTGGCCACGTTCGAATCTACAGTGTTTGATCCTGTCAATTCCAGACGTCTTAAACCATAACCGCCGATGCAATCTTGAAGCTCGTAATACTCGACGTTCTCGAAGTGATCATTCAATGATGTTGAGAACGATGCGTTCAGCGATGCCGGGCGTCGCTTTACCGTGCCGGTCTCGTGACTGGGAGAATCCCAATCCACGTGGAAAGTCCTTCGTTTCGAGGACATCATATGATTTTCTTCTCAGCCTCGACATCGAGTAATATGTTTAACCGCAACAAAAATCAAATTTATTATATTTTATTTATTTAATTTTGTATTTATTTGTATTTATTTTGTATTTATTTAATTTGATATATTTATTAAAATTTAAAATTTTTAGAATACACAACATGTATGTTCGACATCGAGTAATATGTTTAACCGCAACCGCAATCAAATTTATTTTATTTTATTTATTTAATTTTGTGTTTATTTGTATTTAATTTGTATTTATTTAACTTGATATGTTTATTAAAATAAAAAATTTTTAGAATACACAACATGTATATACAATTCCATAATTATCCTTTTAATATACATTTTCTTCAAAATTGTTTCTCGTTTTTACACGAATTTCCATGTAGTACAGAAGTTTTACAGCAACATTGATGTAACATTGCGATGTTGCTGCTGTTATTTCTGGAACATTGTAATGCTGTTGTAGTATTGCTGATCTGTACTGTCCGAGTTATTATACATTCTTTTATTAAAGAAATTTATTATATCTCACATTTTTTCGTAATATTATTTCTCCCTTCTATTTTTCTTTATACAGAATCTCACTGCATCCACAAGAATCACAATATCACATATTTAAACATTTAATTAACATTATTTAATTGTGTACATTTTGAAAAGAATTGTAAAATTCACGGAAGGAAATCACACCATGGACGATAAACATATTTTCGGGTGTCTGCGCCCGAACAATAGATGCACTTGCTAAGGGGGCCTGGGGCAAACTGAACCCACCCCTAAGCGGGTAAGCACCCACTCTCCGCCGAGTACGAAAAGCAGCGTGTATATGTGTACACATATAGTATGCGGGATAGGCCCCCGGCATACAACCCCAAACGCATATCATAGCCGCGGGGCCGAAAACTAATTACATTCGGCTACGGGGTTGGTGTATGATCGCACCATATTGCAAGTGTGTCGTGCCGATGCGGTCACATGAATTCCGTGGGACGAGCTCTTACATCCAACAAGACGTTTATGTAAAATGTCATTCTCATTCGACAAAAAGATTCACCATATGAAAGCATGTTATTTATAATCATAAAATATATACGAACGTATTCATTTTTTTTTGTATTTTGCTATTGTAATTATATATCGTCTAATTTTTTAAATTACAATTTCAATTCAGCAATTTGAAAAGAATATTTCTATAAAATTCATCAGTGCAAATATCTTAACGACATTCTTATGGAAAAATATATTATAAATCGAAGAAAACTAATAAGAAAAAAAGCGAGTGTATTATCAGTAATTTTCTCTGATATTATAATAGAAACGTCTGTTGTGTCTGACTTATACTGTTTCATGAATAGTATTTGGATACAATCTCATTGCTTCGGCGGCAAGAGATAGGGTGACAACCCTCTTGCAGTGCAGAGCTACCATCATGGAATAGCTTTAAAGTCAACATTTATTTACTATTTAAAAAGAATATAAAAATACAGCAGATATATACTGTACCAATAAAAACAACAATGAAATTCGAGGAATTTTTTCGTGAAAAAGTAAAAAAATGTTTTCTTTAACATTGAAGATTTGATTTTGATGATTTCTTTGAAAACTCAATAGCAATATTGCGGTATTATTCTTTCGAGATGCATGCAGTTGATTAATATTGTGGCCAGGCCGGAATTCAAAAAATCTCTGTCTAGCCCGCGAAATTCCGGGTCCACTTCCTATTCGGCCGCAAATTCCCGCATTACTAACGAATAGGATTTCACGGCTCGGGGAGGCTTACAACTTATAATCCTGTATCCCGTTATAGGTTTACCCATCATTCCCTTCCCTTTCACCCTGTCGACGCACCCGAAGATTAAGCCTGCACACTCCCGCGTCGCATTTCGAACCATGCGCGCACGTATCGCGTGGCCCTTCTTTCGAATCGGATTAAACTGCGGATTGCACGCGTCATTAAGCTGATCCGTAAATGCATGAAAACTACGCAATATTGGAGATTCAAAATCGATCGATTGATCAGACCAACTTCGACTAAAGAAATTGTGAAAACAACTGTTATAACATATAAATTATTGAAAAATATATAGTAAAATTTTTGACGCAACATTGCATATTAAAAATTAATAGAAATAATTTTCATTTAAGCGTAAGCAAAATGCACCTTATCAACAATTTATATAATTATACATAAGTAATTACTTATTTATTTGTATAGTATTTTTGTACAAACGTATTTTTTTAAATAAATATGTTTATAAGCAATTATAGTTACAATTTAAAATTTTAATTGTTTAATATTGTATTTTGATTTCGCAAATATTGGCGATTACATCAAGGAAAATTCCGTGGGAATCTTCATAACTATCCATCGGTTGGATAAAGCTTTTACCGACTGTAGTAAACTTTGCAGTAGATGATCGAAAGGAATGGTTTACATACAAAAAATACTATATTATAAAATTAATATAATCAAACTTTAATATCAAATATTTATTTTAATTAAAAATATTTGTTTTGTATCTTCGAATTTCTTCACGTTCTAATAATTTTATTATTAAGCTTTTAAATAACAGCTTATAATGAAAAAGCTTATAATGAAAAAGAAAATATTTTAAAATGTAACTTACATATATTTATTTTGCAATATCTTGCAATTTTTTGCAAGAAAAAAAAGAAAAAAATTTCAATCCTTAAAATATAAAATAGAAATACGAGGTCGTGTGGTTTAGAGTTTATCCTAAATAATTGCACCAAATGATATGATTTTTGCAAAAATAACTTAAAGTATTTTTTGGAACAAATTGCCAAAAATCACTGTAGCTGGTCATAACGCTCAAGGGTTTCGACCCCGTCGAGAGATGGAGCCCCGGAGGCAAATCGTGAGGGCCGGCGCCCGGCAGTGAGGGTGGAAACCGAGCTAGTATTCCACTATGGATTTGCCATTAATTCGAGCCGTCGAGAAACTTTTGTCCCGCATCAGTTGCACGAGCTACCTGCGGCTTTCCCGAAAAAAGGAAGGAGGAGAAGAGGACATTGCCGTTCTTTTTGGCATTGCCATCTGGCGAGAGGCAATTCCGATACAAGTGCTCTCAAGGCAAAGCCCGTGAATAATAGAAACTCGCCAATAACACAATTTACATCAGCACGATTTACTTTCAACGTCTCATAGATTTTCATGTAAAAATTTTTTTTAATCAATCACTGTTAGAAAAAAAAGATTTTACATATATAATTTCATACCTAAGAAAAAACATTTGAATTATATTTATTAATATTATATTTTATCATATTTTATTTTATTAATTAATTTATTTATTAAATCGATTGAAAAACGATATGTTAACTTTTATTTATTTTTAAAATTATGATAATAAATTATAAATAATATACATCTTATTTCCAACACATACAATCAGAATTTCATCGCGCTATAAAAAATATTTAAACATATCTAAATATTTCAAATTTAAATAACTTTTCAAAATTTTGAATTATCTATTATTCTTAAAAAGATTTCTTTCTTTGAGATTTTAATAATTTTCTGATTATAAATTATATTCATTACTAGCATCAAAAATCTCGTACATAGGTAAAATCATATTCTCATACATCTAAAGATTTCCTAACTTTAAAAAATTGTGAATAAAATCTAAGATGATTTTGAGAATATACAACTGCTAAAATATAAATGGAGAAATATTTTCTGATAGAAACAACAATTCGATGCTTTTGTCGCAACAATGTTTGCCATCGAAAAGCGGAAACAGGTCTCTTCGACGTGACAACGGCGGCGGGAAACGGTTGCAGCCCCCGACCACGTTCTCACGTTCGTAGGGGCGGATTTTCCCACGTGGCCGTTAGATCATGCGCGTTCCGAGCCAGTAAAACTTTTGTCCGAGAGCCGCGTTTATTACGGCTGAGCATTACCTTGACTCCTAGAGAGCGATAGAGAGGGAAACCAGAAAGAGGGGCGGGAGGATTGAGGGAGGGCGATCAACGATGGAAAAGCGAAAGTTGACTTTAAAGTTTCAAGGGGATGTTTTCCTAGTCACTTTCCCTGCTGATTTCACTTTCCATGACCAACAAAAAGAATCTAAGTACTTGTCACTATTTTCGATACTGAAATTTAGAAATCTTTTTGCTATATAAAAGATTAAATTTTACTTTATTTTTCATATAGATATTTATGTAATGGACAGAGGAAAAATAATATTTTCTTATCAGATCAGAAGTAATATTGCAATCTAAAATTAAAGAGAATTTTGAAATAAAGAGAGACAGAAAGAGAAAACGGAAATTTTATTTGTATATATATATTCCTCAATTTTCTTCAGCTATAGACACTGCTTTAATACATGGTTTTTCTTCCCATGAAAATACAATTGCAATTTTAAAAAAAATTCTAACAATAGCAAATACTTTCAGTAATAATTTTGTTTCTTAAAATTTCGAATCAATTCAATACTTTTCTAAATATGTATTATAATGATGAGAGACTTGTCCTAACTTGTATTTTCCTTCTTCCTGCAACACGATAAAGGAAATTACATTAAGACGAAGTTTTCCCGGCTTTTCTCAAGTTGCACCTTCACTTTCGGTTTTATACCTGACACTTCCGATCAATTAAATAGACAGAAACGTGGGATATTAAGTGGGACAAATTTCGTGTTACTTATTAAAATCATAAAATTCGAATCTTACGATTTAAATTAATGCGGTACTTGTTTACCATTAGATAAGTTAATCCCGACTTCTTAATCTGCTCGATATTATTTTAAATTTGCAATTGTTAATAATAATCAAAACTTATTCCCAATATTAAATATTTAATTCAAATGTCTATATTTACATAATAAATAAAAAATTTTATTTTCTAATATTAATATTAATTTTAAGATTTAAATACATCAATGTTTTAAAATAATAATGTAATTTTTCTTTAAATAAAAAAAAAGAAAAGGTAATTTGTCAACATCTTCAATTAGGAGAGACAAATTAAAATAAGCATACGTCAACGCTACTGATTAATGCTAACGAAGTAAAAGAAGCCCACTTAATCTTGATCGCGTGCTTATTTGCTGGCGGAATATTTAATTCCTCATTTTTCCATTTTTATGTCTTCGAGCCGAGTCACATAGTATCACGCATGTTTTCACAATCGCTCGCATGCAGACCATTTTTTTGCATGTCACTGGTAACATATCGGATATCGCGCGCGTAAGTTCGATAACGCATAACTGTACATCCGCGATCGTCGATAATAATATAAACCCCTTTCCAAACACGCAAGATACATTTCGACCTTCCAAAGAAATTTCAAGAATAAGTTAATTAATATCTTGTTTTTGCGAACAATTTTTTGGGGATAATTGTATAATTATCTTAATTAATATTAGGAAAACTTTTGGAATTTAAATGAAAAATTACGTTATTAATCTTTTTTCCAATTATATTTCGTTTACAATTAAAATAATATATCACATTGCCTGAATTAGAGTAAAATATTGATGTTATTAAAAATATAGAGATAATATGTTAATCAACCATGGCAAGAGCCATCTCATAAAGTTTATCAAGAATTTGAAAACAATTGTAAATATTTGCTCTTATGATGTCTCGATAAATCTGTAAATTACTGAACTATAACGACGATGCGACATTAATGTTGGAAGCAATCAATCATTCCCTATACGAGTGCTTTGATCTATCGAGGATAGTGCCACATGTGCGGTCATTAGCACAAGCACGAATGTCAATCGTAGTAAGTGAATGTATTTGATTGTGCATAAAAAGTATAAATATTTGTCTCATTTTATTATAAAAATTAATTAAAAAATTAATAGTAGAAAGAGAAATGCTTAACTTTAATTTATGAAGCCTATAAATATTATAAAATGAATATTTATACAATATTTAAAAATTTATTCCTCCACCGTGGGCAAATATCTTTTTTAATTCACGATAGAAAAAGAGAACTAGCAAAAATAATCGCAATAATTTTGTATTAGTTAAGCATTTATAAGAGATATACAAAATTTATGTTTATGTGATATAGGAATTTTTAAACTGCTTACCGTTTTATAAACGTTTTATACACAATTCTAAACATAAAAATAAAATAAAATAATACAAAGATTAAAAATAATTTATCACAATATATATTGCATTACTATTTTTTTATAATCTCTCTTCCACATCCTGTTAATTAAAATCAGACATCATGTTTCAAGAGTCGATGCAAGTCACGCGGATATATTAACCAAAATTTTTATCTTGGTTGGCTGACGACGAAAAGTTTCTTAATTAAGCTACACATTAATGAGATGCCCAGGTTTTATCCGCACGCGCACTGGCTATCAAATTATAATATCATTATCAACTCGTAGTATGTATAATATATAGATATATATATACACATGCGTCTATCCTATCCTCATAATCTTTGCCACTCGACCTCTCAAAATGGTAATTCAACCCCCAGGCAAACGGATCCATGTCCGGGTTTATCAAGAAACTTTCCGCTCATTCCATCTTGAAACATATTCCAAACTACTAATCGAGTCAAAGTACGAATAAATGAAATAGATTTGGATTCTCTCTCTTTCTCTCTTTCTCTTACTGAAGTAAGATAGAAGATAAAATAAAAAGTTATTAAAGAAAAATATAATTACAAGAATATAATGTTACATAAAAAAATAAAATTAATACAATTGAAAACTTAAACGAATATAATTTTTTAGTGAATGTCTTTTTATATTTCTGTCCTTACAAAGATATAATTTAAAAATTGTTAAAATTTTTTATGTAGCGATAAGAAGATTAAAGCAACAGATTTCAAAATTTCTCAGCAAGAAATTTAATATATTCTATTTAGATTTTTTTTTTAAATAATAAACATTTTCTCTTCTTTGATAAAAATTAAGGGTTAAATTTAAATTAATTCTCATGTGAGACCACTAATTGTAAGAAATTGTTATCATATGAAAACGAGATACAGGCCCTCGCCATTATCACCCTTGTTACTTTTAATCGAAATGTATGAGCATTTCGTGCATTTGAATACTAAATACTTTTAAATTATTACGACATTATAACTTTATGAACGCGTATTATATCTCAACAAGGAAAACTAAATTTGTTGATCTCTTATAGAAACAATTATTTTTTCATTTTCTTAAATAACGAGTCAAATTGATATATTTTTAAATTAAATTCATGTCTAAACATATATGTTTGTTACACACAAACATAAAATAAAATTATATTTAAAACATAATCACAAATTTACTTTTTAAACCCCGATAATATTTATTATTTTTATTCTAATTAATCGATTTTAATGCAAATTTGTCATTTTCTACGAATCGCTCTTTTTAAACCAGGGTTTGAATTCTGTACAATTTTTTGCATCTTACAAGTGATATTTCTCGGGCTGCTGCCACCCCTCATCCTCATCGCACCCTGGTCCCGAAGAAGCTTAGAACTTGAAACAGGCCATGCCTTGAAACAGCCTGAGCCAGGGGTTGGAGCGCCTACAGCTGCTGTCACATAAATATCGTGAAACCCCCGAATTCTGGAAGCACAGCTCTAGAGGTATCCTTTTAGCCCCCTCGCTCTTCAACCCCCCAAAGCAAAGTTGCAGAAACTCTGCTACCGCGCCGAGCGACACTGGTATCGATTCTCAATTCTTAGGGGTGGCAGAGTTAAAGGACGGAAACTTTCTCAGGGTTACACGCGTCGCCGTCATCGTCTTCCTCGAATGAGGATGCGTTCCACAGGACAATCAGTCGATCGCTTTTTGGGATTTAAATGTGATTGCTCGGATTGTAGAGACTTAAACCGTGAAATGCTATTTTAAGTCTAAAGTTTCTAAGTTATTCAAAGTTCAACATTCAGAACTTTTATTTAATTTCATAAAAAGTTATAAAGTTATAAATGATACATTTTATCACTCTCATTAATTGTCAGTATCTAAATGTCTTTTTGTATATCTACTAAATACTGAAATGTTAAAATTATAAATATTAAAATATTATTTTATATATTGAAATTTATATTAAATTTAAAATTATTTATAAATTTTAATTTCAATAAAAGATTCTTTTATGTGATCGCCTTAATTTGTAAAACATATATACATTTTATTAGACATATTTTGACGTTAAAAATGATGTATTACATTATTTCTTTACCACTTTTAATAAAAAAGTTTTACAAAAATCATGAAATGATAAATAATTCTCTAACTAAATTTCTAATTGTCTGTAAACTTTGTCTAAATATGTAAAAATATTTGAACATAACAATTATCTAATTTATTCATGACATGAATATAACATTATCGATATTAAAGTAACGCCGAAATTTTGGTATGGAAATATACGAAAATAATAGCCATAAAGGTGACCGAATATCGATGTTTTGATTAAAAAGAAGCTTTCGTGTTCTAAATGATTCCTCCACTTGTTAACCTGTTAGCTTCTCGAGGGTTGAAGACTCAACGAAATTGAGCTATTCGACTAACAAAGAATTACTACTCAAGTGTCATGCATCTTCGAACCTAACCACTTCCAAACATCCGAAAGTAATTAGCTTGGAAATCTCGAAGCTTCTAACGCGAAAGGAATTCAAACGATTGTATTTTCTTCTATCTCTTTTTTTTCACTTTATAATATAATATGCTTGGCCTAATATAAATAAGAAATAAAAATAGATTTAACACGTCGGATTAAAAATAGAATATTTAATAGGAAAAGTATTCAAATTATAACAAACTGCAATTTAAGAAAAAAAAAATATATATATAATCAATATTTTATTTTTATTTATTTTTTATCATTTATTTTTTATAAAAAATAATGAAACATCTCAAAAGAGAACTTACATAAATTATTCGCAATTGCATTGAAAATGAAAATCAACGACGTTATCAAAACAGCGTCGTATACATATGCATGCTAATAAAACCGTCGTAACAACGACGATTTACGACGCATTTAATATAGGAAGAAATTAGAGCGTTTCTTATCCAAGGTGCATATGTAAACTTTTTTCACCCCAACGATAATAATTAATAGTCCATTGAATTACGATCGTCCTTTAACCGACGATCACTTGCGACCGGAAACTTATAATTTATTGTGTCTCCTTAACGCAAAAAAGTGAACCACAATTCAAAAGCGACGATTATTTTTTCTTCCTGCGGATTTATCGAGACCCCTCGGCTTAAGGGTGAAAAGGAGGAAAAAAAAGAGAAAAAAAGAGAGAGAAAATAGCTAGTGGCACGTAAGGTCGACTCTTAATCGCAATGCGTGACAACGCAGGGGCTCCACAGTCGAACCCTGATAATATTATCTTCGATTAAAAGCTTATCATGCCACGTAACCACACGCGCGGAAAATTCGACTGCGAAAAACGTGGGTATCCCCCTTATCGTGAGCGCGATTTTACGGCGTAATATGCGTGCATCGATATATGGAGTGACTCGTGTAATTCTTCGAACAATTTGTCAAAATAACGTTAAATATACCATTGAAATCTAATGAATTTATAGACAAATTTTTTTTACAATTGTAATCGATCTTATTCACAGTTATGCTAATGTGCCTCAGATTGATAAAAATTTAATATCTTTCAAAATTTAATGATGATATAAAAAAAGAATTTAATATCAATACTGAGATATTGTTATAATATTCTAAATATTCTTATGATATTTAGTCAAAATTTTATGACAAAATATTTAGAAACAAAATATTTAGTATACATGCAAGTATAACTAAAAAAAGTGAACTAATTACAATTCTTTCTCGTTGATTAATGTTGAAGCAAACACTGCTTAAACCGAAGAGAACTTATGTGAAGAAATTTACCTAGTGAAGACATAGAATATCCTTGTGGATTTGCAATCCTCGAAAACAGCGTACGTAAATTAGTTTCTCTTGCATCTAATTAATAATTCTGAGGGACAGACGGTAACTGACGTTGGTCGGCTCAACGATCATAAATTTCGGTAGTTAAACTTGCCAAATCAACCGCAAGACTACACGTCAAAGTTTCGAGCTCGTACATGCTACGGGAAGATATATCTATAGATATATATTAACAATTTACAATCAAGTTTTCATCTGTAACATCTTTGATTAATTAAAATTTTTTAGAAATATTTTAATATTATTTTTTAGTGATATTTTTATATTTATGTTAATAATAATAATAATAATCATAATTCAAATATCAGTCACAGTTATTTAGAAAATGATTATATTTTTTAAATAATTGTAATATATCTCACACTTTTTTATTTTTTCGAAAAATCTTTGTCAGTTATCTTAATTCCTGTAGAAGAATTCCTGAACAATACATGTAAAAATAATAAAACCTGATAGCCTCGGAGAAGATGGTCTAATCGACGCTTTACAAAAGAAAAAAATCTCAAGCCTCACGACGATATCTCGGAACTCGTTTCACGCGATATCGACGATAACCGCCCTCCGGCTGTGTGCAATATGTTGCGAGAGAAACAGAGAGAAAGCCGCAATATATATCAAGCACAAGAGGGGGAAGAATGATACAGACTCGATCCTTGCGAATGGCTAATCGATGCCTGACCACGCGCGCGAATACGCTCGAGGGAGGCGAATATTCTCGTGCGAATACCGATCCTCCCCTCAAGTCGACTTCCCAACCCCTTTGCCCTCCTGCAATAACTTCCGCATTGACACCCGTTAAATTCTGAGGGGTGGTTTCCTGTTCCGAAACCAGGATCTTTTACGAGTCCTTTGCGCATTTATGCGTGAAAAAATTAAAGATACAGATGTACAGGGTATTTTTCGTCATTATTTTCAGTAATAAGAAATATTAGGACATGAAGATTCTTAAGAATCTCAAGTTAATGAGAATTTGATAATATAACGTTACTTGAGAAAATTTTAATGATTTTATCATCTAATTTTCACGTATACATAATTTACATTCTTAAGTATAAAATATATGTTTGTATCTAAAAACTAATATGATTGTTCTATTTAATTCTCATTTCGCATTATGCAAATACTATTATTATTTAAAATAACAAAATATTCTTTATTTCGATTGGTAATGTTATAAAAATGTAATGTTATGTTACTTAAATGCAACATAAAATTTTATTTATAACATTGTTTATAATATTATGTTTATAATATTATTTAGATATTTTGTCTTTACATGAATATTTGGTAAAAAGCGGAAGAAAGACGAGATTTCTGGTGACCAGAAGGAGCCACGCCCCGATCATGAGAATGAGATGATACCATTTTGCAACCCCCAGGTAGTTCTCGCAGCATCCCTCGAGTCCTGCGTCCCTCGACTACGTGGATAATTAAAGATATAACGCCTAGCTTGACGCGCTACGATGATACGCGAACTTAAGCTCATCTTATACATTACATCTCAAATAAGCTATGTAAATTAAAGGAAAAGTAGGAATACAATTTCCTTTGAAATAATACAATTATACTATATAAATAATCATTCATTATTAAAATCACGCGATTATTAAAATTGTATCCGTATTGAAAAATGTATCCATATATACGTGTTACAATTTATAATTCTTTTTTATATGCCAATGTAATACTCAAATTTTAGAATTATGTAAAATATAAATAAATTTTCAGTTAAGATAATATAAGAGTTGACGCTTTAATTCATTTTGATTTTTCAAAAACTCAAGAAACGTTTTTAAATCATGATTATGTGAATTAAATATTCCATTTTTTTGTAAAATCTTAGCGAAAGAAGCATTTAATAACGATGATGATCGTAATGATAATGAATGATGGCTAATCTTTAAAACTGGATGGTGTAAATTGGACTTTATAAGGAGAGACGGAAGAAACAAGAGATGGAGGGTTAGCACGCGCTAAATTGGCTTACGCTTACAGAATCTTACCACACACCTCCGTGCATTTCTTACGAATCTCTCACGCACGACCTTTCTGAATTTTCGACCCTCCTAATTTCTTCTTTTTAATAAATCAAGTCAAAAGGGGTTAGAAAACATAGGAGGTTGAAATACCACCGATAATAGTGACCACAATAGCCATAACTTCATAATTATCAAGAGAGAGAGAGAAAGATTTGTTAATCCTATCAATTATATAAAGAATTATTCTGTTGAATAAATTTTTATTATTTAAAAAAATAATATAAATAAAAATTATTTTATATAAATATTAATCAACATTAGAATACAACTTGATAAATAACATATTAGCATGTTGATATTTTTCAATAAGCGTAAATCTGATAACAATAACTCAATTTTCGTAAAAATACAACTATTTCTTAGGGATTCATTATAATTCTGCAAAATCAAATTTCACTAAGAGCCCTCAGCATCCCGATGAGCTAGGAGCTTTTGTCACCTATATACACATACCCCGTTTATTTCACAAAGTCCTTCATCAGGGTGACGTCAGCGACAGAGAAAGAGAGAGAGAGAGAGAGAGACTGAAAAGAAGGCAACGAACCGAGAGCATCCGCGTGGAAAATTATCTGACTACGCATAGGGTTCGCGCGACAAGATCATCGCTGTATGGAGCGGAATATTAATTATGATCATCATTAGAAGTAACAGCATTCGCGTTAAAAATTATGCGAGTCGCATCTTCCTTGCGGTATTTTTTTTTAAATTAATACATATTTACAATAAATATTAATTCACACCCTAAAATGTCAGTTATGCATGTAATTAATGCTTATATAAAAATTTAATTTTATATCTTCCATCTTTTTTGTTTGTTCGATTTTCTATTTTTTTTTTTAATACAATATCATGCGGAAGCTTTAAAATTATCAAATCTTGTAATTGTATGGTTTAAGAAAATTTCTCTATTTATTATTATGTATTATTACGTAAATATTACTTTATGATTTAATAAGTATTATCACTTATATTTTTTATTCCAACTTTGAGCACATATTGTATTAGACTTCAAAGATGCTTTCTATTTCTCTTCGTTTCCCTTGCTGCCTTTATGGCGTGAATGTCGAGTGGTACAAGCTGTGTACAGTCAGCCATGAGGGGTTAATCTCGACACGGGTTGCAAACGGGGGTGTAACGTGGTCCACGCGTTATCATCGTGAGAGCGAATTCCGCTGTTAATTATCGTCCGGAAAAAGACGTAGTAGACGAAAAGAAAAAATAGATGTTGCTTGTCACTAAATAACGTTGAATTTATAAAAGAAAAGAAATATCTTTGTAAATATATTTTATATTACATATATTTTACTACAATTTTGTACATTTTCCAGAAAAATATTTTTTAAATGTTATAAATAAAACAGAAACTTTTATTATAGAAATCGTAAAATAAAATCATATGCACTTGTATTATTTAAGAAGTTTCAAAATATATTTTAATTTTTATGAAATATGAAAATAATTGTTATAAGATAAGTGTAAAATATGACAAGAACATTTATTTTACTTCATCTTAAATATCAGTAAAGAACGTTTGGGTACAGACTTACTTTGATGGTCTCCTGAGGGGAGTACCTCGCAGAGCGTTGGGCTGGTGCCTGGGCCTGCAAGCTCATCGCTGTACCATCACTGCGAGACACTTGATATCCTGTAACCAGTTTTGTGCATAGATGATTTTAAAATTAGCTAGATAAAGATAAGATGAAAATTTGGAAATTTATTTTAGATAAGATAAAGATGATTCATTTAAATTCATCTACACTGAAAAAAATGCATGTAATTTCACATGGAAATTACATGTAAATGACTGGAAAATTATCTAAATTACATAAATATGCTTGGAAATTTACTGGAAATTGTAAATTTCCGATCATATTTAGGCAACTTTCCAATCATGAACATGTAATTTCCATGTAAAATTACATGCATTTTTTTCAGTGTAGATAATCTAGATAAATTTATCTGAAAATTCATCCGAAATTTTCCAGATAATTTTTTTTATTTTTAAGAATTATACTTACAGTTACAACAAATAATAAAAAAATTCACACAAAAGGCTATAGGAGTTAACTTCTGGTTGTTAAAAATTTCGAGATGTACATTTAATTAATAATAACATATGATTTCGACTCCTGTTTGAGTCATCTTCAGCGTTACAACCTTAATATTACAGCAATTAATATATCGCAGTAAATGTCTTTAATTTTAATTTGCGATGACGTTCTGTAACTCTCGTGTGATATACTATTACTTTGTATGTGACTTGTTGACTCCGTGAGGTGAACACAATTTTTATTTCTATTGTCCTCTATATTATTCACCTTCTTCAACGATTTTTTTTTATTTTAGCTTGAGTTTTTATCCATAACAGTCACATACAAAAGGAGAGAAAACTTTGAAGACTGCGATATATTAATTGCTGTAATATTAAGAGGTTGTAACGCTGAAGATGATACAAATTAATATTTTTATTATCTAGATAAAGATAAGATGACATCAAAATTTCATCTAGATGATCGTCTAGATAATTTTATCTAGATAAGATTCAATACTGTCTGTAACAAATATTAAATTAACATTTAATTAGTCCAGCTTTCATAAAAAAAAATTAAAAAAATATCTTTTTATCAGTTCTCTCTCTAAAATGCATTTTTAATCTATAATTAAATCTAATTCGAAATAATAAGCATTTAATCAAGATTAAAAATAGTGCTGACATAAATTTGTCGAACAATATTATTATCCCAAAATGAAATAAATGTTATTATCTATCTGTGCTATTTCATCGCTATTTATTTCAAGATGTATTATATTTTCGATCAATGTAAATGATTTTTAGAGAAGTATCCGCGATTGTTTTACGATGCCGAGATCCTGGACCGAGAATCGCGCACAGTGACGAGAAGCAACGGAGTGGAGACCTCCTGGTTGGCTGCTGGTTGGCCTGTCGATACGAAGAGGTACGTGACCCAGGTACCAAATGACATATCCGGTTGAAGGGAGGACGACCTCTCTCTAGTTCCCTCTCTCCCTCAATCTCTCTTTCGAGATCCACCCCGTTTCTCGCCGACGTTTTTCCGAGGAAACCGTGCAAGCCATCGCTCGATAAAGGCTATTCTCCTCGTCGAGCAAAAATTTCATGTTTTCATCGCCGACAAATCTCTTTGTTCAATATGAGTTAAAATATTTATAACATGTAAAAAAATTAAGAAAAAATTGATATATAAACTTGTCCTTAAAACTAAAAAATTCACGCAAATTTTATTCAAATTTTAATTTTAATTTGCTCTTTACAGTTTTCATGAATAAATTTCTAATATTATTGTCATATAAATCAGACAAAGATATAGAGAAGAGTGAGATAGAAGCATCAATGAGAGATGGAGAGGAGAGAGCTAATCGGGCGAAAAGCATAATTAATCACAGCAAATTCGTCGTGATTAACGATGCACGCGGACTGTCCCTGCCGGCTATGAGCATAAACATTGTTAATGCGCGACAAATGGACACGGTACTCACGCGTAGTCACGGATCATCCACGATTACAATTGTTCTCGCGTCCGTTCGCCATTAATGCGATCGATAGCTATATCGACGATAACATACCGTGATTCTCGAATTCTGACACAGAATTAAAAATTCTTTAATTTCTACTTAATCTAATAAAAAGGTCCTGTTGCTATAATCTATTCTTTAAATAAATTTTTTGTAATTAAGATTTTATTTTGAGAAAAATTCTTTTAATGTTTTATTGTAGAAAATCTTTTATTTTATAAATAAATAATTATTGGATGCACAATTTTTTACATTTTTAAAAGCAAATATATTCCATTAAGCACTTATTTTTTATTTTATTAAATAAAATAAACGTTTATGAATTCAACGAAGACCCTAAATTATATTATATAAAATTTTTAACCGAGTTAAGACTTAAGCGATGCATGTCGGAGTAAGTTAAACATGTATAAATTATTTTAAAAATTAATAGTTTCGAACTATGTATCATCTAAAAAACATATTCATTTTTTATTAATATTAAAGTTTACGAAAGATATTGGATATGTTTTGAGTGTAAAGTCTATGAAAAGTCATCAAACTGATACTATAATTAATCGTCCGGCATGCTATTAATCCATTTATGGCAATATAATATGATGGCAATCCGCCGGAAGCGGTGAGAAGTGCATTAAAATACGAGAGTATCATGAGAGTGAGACGACGTCGAGGCTCATTAGACACCACGGACAAGACACCCTCTGCATCGTGACCAATTCAGACTCACTCCATTGTACTACGAGCACGTTCGACCGGAAACTAACGACCTTACATTACTCTCTTCGTCAGACCTTGGCTCTCCATTCCTATCCTCTACGCTCTACGTTCGATTAATCGAAGGAAGTTCCAAACGTTCTACATTCCATGAGAAATGTAATTGTACTCTTATCCTGATTAAGTTTATTTATTTAGTTTTGTGTCAAAATTAAACGATAAAGGAGTATATAGGCCAAAACGCAGGTTGTTGTTGCACGATTTTTAGTTATTTGTTTTAAAAAACTACATAATCGTTTCGACTGTTAAATCTATACTTAATCTTCTATATATACACATTTACATATTTCTTTAAACAAGATAATCTCTCAATATTATATACATAACATTAACAAAAACAATTTATTCTATCCAATTTTATACATAATTCGGAATACTTTAGAATAACTCAGCATAATTACATGTAAATAGCGTGATATGTGTTATTACTGTATTAACTTTGTTTATAGGCTACATAATAATAGCATAACTAACCCAGACAGCACAAAATATTTATGAAAATATTTATTAATATTCATTTTTTGAAATGTTATATAGATATTTCATACATATTTTATACAAAGCTTTATTCGAAATATTATTAAAATATAGACCAAATATTTTATATAATATATGATAAATATAAATAAATATTTCTAAAAAGTATTTTTTACTTGGATTATATATTTACAAAATATTTAAAATAAATCTTACAAATATTTATAAACATTTTGTAAATATTTTATAAATATTGTGTGCTGTCTGGGAATGTACGTATAATATTAGTTTATTAATTACGAGTGATGCATGGCAGTGCACAAGAATTAAAATTAATTTAAGAATAAAAATATTGCATTATCTTTTTATTTTTTTTATATTTATTCTAATAAGCAGCATATAATAGATATATTCAAAAAGAAGTCAAGTTTAAATTATGAAAATTATGTCAATAACAATTTCATAGCTCAAGTTTTCGCATCAGCGAAAATAAACTCATCCAAGAAAAAGAATGTTTCTCATATTTATTTTAAAAAACTTCACCACGATATTTTTTTCTCTTTAACACGAGCCATACTTCACCAAAATCTCCCACGTTCAATTTCTTATCACCCCTGTCTTATCATGACTCTCAGACAGAATCTCCTTCTCTGCTGTCCCTGTTCACGCTAATTATTCTTTGTCTATCGCTGGTCGATGTAGTCGTGCATCTAATTAGCGACATCGCTAAAAGAGAGGGAAGGAGGGAGGAAGAAGAAAGGGAGAGAGGGAGGGAGAGAGGGAGAGAGAGGAAGGGAGAGAGAGACGGAGAGAGAGAGGGAGAGTGTCGTTACGGAAGTGGGGTATGTCGTACCCCAATGATGTATCAGTATGGGTATTGCTCCTCTGGTGCACGCTCACTTCTGACAGTGATCGAGAGCCGCGATGTTATCTTTGCGGCTCGATAACAACCACCGGAAGTATCGCTTTAATCACTATATCCGACTGACTCCCCCAGCTTCGCTTTTCGTATCCATAAAATTGAATAAAATCAGTGCGAAATATTTGTTTGCGAAAAACATGAATCCTAGATTTCCCCTGTTTTTAAGAATTGTTTAATTTCTATGTTTATATACAATATTTTCAGATACAGTGAAGTAACTGTGATAGAGTTGAGAGAGCAATTATATTGTTAAAAAAATCATAAGTTACATATTATAAAAAATATTTATAACATTGTACAATATATAATACTAAAAAACGTAGAAATATAGTATATATTTTATATTAAGATTTATATTAATACATTATAGGAGTTAATAATAATAGTAGTGCAATACTAGATTGGTGCAAAAAAAATATTTTTCTATATTGCTATTAAGAGCAGTTGTAACTTCATTAAAAAATGAACAAAATTTAAATTAAAAAAGGATTTTATAAAGCTTGAAAACTCTACTTCCAAAAACTTACTATATTTTTTAAGTTTATGTGAGTTTGATCATTTTTACACATAGAAAACTACCAGCTGAAAAAAATGAAAAAATTTCTTTTCACTTTATAGGTCTGTTACATGCCCCCCCCCCCAATAATCGAGAAAATTTTTTACTATCTCTCGTGAAAGATTGAAGTTTTCTCTACAAAATCGTTTTTTAATAATGTTCCTACGATTTTTTGTTCCTGAGTTACTCGCGGATTAAGTAAAAATAGCATTCGGACTTTGATTGCTCATAACTTCATTAAAAATCATTATATTGTAATAAAAAAATATAGATTCTTAAAGCTAAAACTTAGCTCTATCAAATGGTATAATCGCTAACTTTTTAAAAGTATAATAGAATATATTAGAAAAGGAAAACCAACCATTTTATAATACCGAAAACCGACATTTTTTTTGCACCAACCTAATATTATTAAAAAGCTTGTTTAATAATTATTTCAACAAATTTTATAGCGATTCCTACGTACATATATGTACATTGTTACGATTTTTAATTTAGTAAGCTAAGTTTCTATGTGTAAGCTTCACATTATAATTCACCCTTTCATCAACATTGCTGTTTTCAGCAATAAAGCATCCTGCAATAAAGGGTTGAACCACATCCCTCGGTCGACACCTTGAACATGTGTGCTAGCACGTGCAAAGTGAAGTGCTGCGCATAAAGAAAGAAAAAAGCCGATACCCCTCTCTCTCTTCTTTCTCTTTCATTTAATATCGATTTTTCACACACGTAAACAACACCACATGTTCCCTGCACAATTTGCGGTTTCTCAACCTCAACCCTTTCATTCCCGCTTCCGAGCAGTTTCGACTGAAAGAAAATCGCGCCGGAAGCAGAGAAACGCGAGATAAAATTTCGTGAAATCGACCGCGAACTGCGACTCGTTAATAGAAGAAAAAAGGAGGGATAAAACGTTCACCGTCTCTTATTCTCCTCCTTCTGTCTCATTTAAAGGGACTCCTCATCCCTTGTACAAAGCGTACGATGCAAAACTCGCGTTAATTTGGCGGACCGAAATAAGACGAAAAGAAATACAGAGAGAAAAGAGGAAAAGGAGAAAAGGGGAAGTAGAAAAGGAGAAAAAGGAGAAGGCACCATAAGGTCTGGAAGGCCCCTTATGCTATCGATCTATCCCCACCTTGGTTACGATACACCGTGGCACACCGTGTATTTTACCCCATGAAACTCTATATTGTTCCCTCTCGTTCACTCGTATATGAATATCGAGGCATGTGTCATATTTACATTCGAGTTCAGACGCGCTTACAATTCTTAAACGGTATTGACATTTCGCTTCTAACAAGTGTTTTAAATGTAACGTCCTTATTAGCAGAAGTATCAAAATATTGATGCTTTTTTTTTAAGATAGATGCAATGAATTTAAAAAACGAACAAAATTTTTATTTTTTATTATAGTAATATATATATATAAATTGTTGATAATCTTTCTTATGAAGAAAAGGATTATTTATTCTTAATCTTAAAAACTATAATATGTAATATTCTTTTAGATAATTTTTAGGTATATTTGACACACATGCAGTTATTTATTATAAAATATATATATTTTATAAATTCTATGATTTTTTTGTTTCGCGCGCAGAAAGATTAAGTTGATTTCGACAAATTTTGATGTCATGAAACGAAGAAAAGAGAATGAAAAGGGCAAAAATTCAATTTGCCTTTGATCTGTTAGTGACGCAAACAAAATTGTCCCGGCATTCACGTGAGAATTCTTCGTGCAAAAACTCATTATAACAGTAAGACATTAAACTTCTCTGAGAAATTATAAAAGAAGGAGAGAGAGAACATCTATTAAACTTAAAATAAATAAATATATAATTAATTTATAAACACAATGATTTAACGAACAGCAAAATTTAATTTACCCATATATGTATAAAGTACAATAATTATTACATATATGTGTGTATATATATATATATATGCATATATGTTAAATATTTCTTATACAAATTGATTGTATTTTTTATTAAATTAATTCAAACATTAACTAATTTTATATGTATATATTATAGAGTTTTAATGGATATTTTCTTTCTTTGTGCCTCTCTTTTACCTGCGTGTGTGTGTGTGTGTAAATTTACAAAAAAACTATCTAAAAAGAGACAAATCACAAAACAGTGAAATCCTTGTTTATCGGCATACGTCGGCTTAAAATCAGAAGAGTGCTCTCTCGTGTGCCTCTCTTTTCCCTTTCTCTCACCCTTTCTCTTTTACGTAATCCACTAGGATACGTTTGTTGCCAGGATAACCAGCATGTAATATATGGAAAAAAACTGCGTATTGCATCGAAGGGCCGAGAGTTATTTCCACGTTGCGTCGGGGTGGAAAAGCTGAAAGTTTGTACGTAGAAAGTTGACTTTCACCAAAGCTGCAATGTGAGCCCTTGTGTTACTTTTCACCCCTCTGATGTGGACATATGATATTCCACTTTTCATGGTATGAACGAAAAAGAAGAAAAGGAAGAGGAGATAAAAAGTTCATGATATCTTAAAATGAACATAATACGATAAATATAACGATGTATGTACATAAGATATATTTCAAAAATCATTAATCATAAGTATTAAGAATTTAATAATAATAAAGATAACATGGACAAAGATTAGTTTAATCTTAACAAGCATTATTAAAATAAATTGTTTAAATGATAAAATAAAAACAGAATTATTATAAAAAATAAAAAAATATATAAAAAGAAGCGAGAAAAAGAATATCTAAAAAATTATTTCATTTATAAAATTTATCGTCTATTTATAAAGTTTAGTCAAATATTTTTGTACTATCAAAAATAATTTTATACTAAATATATTAATAATGCTTTCCTATATTATATTTTTATTCAAATTAAATAAAAATAAAATCATGCATAATTCAGATGTTAGATACATTTCTTATTCTCATATTATAACATTGAACCAAGAAAATAAACAAATAAAAAGAAAAAGAGCTGAAGACTCTCCAAAGCAGAAGGACATCACACGATGTGGAAATAACAGAAGGAGAAGGGAGTATCAAGTAGGATGGCAGGGAGTGCTCTGAGAAAGATTAATATCTCTATCAGAGAAGTTCAGCGTAACAGACCATTTATCTACGTAGGGCCCTACGAGAAGAGGCACCCTAGCAGCCAATCTCATCCTACTTCCTTTTCTTACTCGCAGAAAGGTCCACTCGCAGAACCTCGGAGTTTATTTAACCGTCGGCGACCTTCGAAAGGATGGAATCAGTGTATCGAGAGAGCGACGCAAAAATAAAGAGGAAAAAACGAGAAGACATAAGGGGGATTGATTCGCACGCGCCGGATGTCCGTCTGCCACCCGTAGGGAAATTTGATTTGACACCCTTTAGCCTCTACCCCTCCAATGTCTTCCGATGTTTGCAAAACAGGGATCTCTAATGAATTCTCTACCGGATCTATCCTTCCACCTTGCTTTGCTTTAATCGATCTCGATTTCGATCTTGCACACAGCACACACTTAGATAACTCGATCGTTCTAATGGAAGGAAAGGAAGAGCTAATTGCAATCGAGCAAATTCTTCAACGATTAATGATATTTCTGATATGAAAAGGATGGCTAAATATATTTTTACATTTAATTAAATATAAGTTCTTTAATTTAATTACAAACCAAAATGTTTTGTTTATAGAATATTATTTTAATATTATTCAAATAAAATCGTAAAATTATCCAATTTTATTAATAATATTTAACAACAAAGACAGAGAGAGCGGGGGAGGGCCAAAATAGTTTAATAATCAAGATATCAAGAGCAACGTAATTTATGCATTAAATTAAACTACATTATCGCAGATAAACATTTTTATTGTGTATGTCCCAAGATGCCTGTTAAATGTGTCCAAAGCGAGTAAATTAGAAGATATCTCCATCTCGCCTAGCCTTTGTAGTCTGAACAATTCGTGATTATACCGCGAAACACGCGATGCAGAATAGCCATACGCCCCCTTCCTCAGTTACCCCCTGAGAATAAACCCGTCGCGAGCAAATTGTATGACAATCCTCAAATAATGATGACTTTGGCTTTGCAATAATAATGCAATCTAATTGACAATTTTGACATTAGTGTATTATAAATGTTAATCTTATAGGAAGTACGAGTAATTGTAAAATACATAGCTAACTGAATAAACTTGAAAATATACAAATTATTATTTGTCTGAATTTTATATTTATTTCAGCTGTTTTTTACTAATAATTTTTATCGATACTAATTACTGACACATTTTTCATATTCTGTATTAAATATTTCATATAATTCATTATGATGATCATTCGTGAGCGTGATACATCATATTTATAATAAATTATAGTGATTGCCATGTTTACGTGATGCACGGATGTAATATGCGTATAAAACTTTTCAAATAAATAAACGGTTAACAACTGCGACGGGCCGCGAAGGGCGGTTCTTATAGACCTCGGTCGTTAATAACTCGGCCGCGATAGTGGGGACCACCAATGAAGGAGTCGACTCATCCCACGATGATTTAAAAGCCGTCTCCGCCATTGACCCCCCTCACATGTTCCCCCGAGATTCCAACGTGTTTTCGACCCTTAGTGACCTCCTTCTGCATAGGTGAATGGAACGATATCGTCACCTAACATACGAGTATACGAGCTCTCTCTTTACAATAAATATTCTATATTCAAAACAGCAGTATGTAAACTTTATATTACATTTTTATAAAGATTTTTATAAGAAATTTTCACTTAAAAATTTCAAATTAAATAACTTGTTACTTTATTATGAATATTATTTTAGCCAACTAACCATTAAATTTCTCTCTTTCCAATGACATTTTTAATTAAAATTGAAATAAAAAGTTTTATGACTTCAATTAAGAATAAATCAAGTATAAGTAAAATAATGTAAATAAAAGTAAAATAATATAAGTAAAATAAAATGATTACATGAGCCTTTGCGATTGCGTAATTCCGTAAATAATATATATACAGGGTGTCTCTTAAGTAAGGTCAGAACCGCATTGGAAGCGTAGTATGAATTGAGGGGAACAAAAAAGTCTTACACCATTTTGAGATTTCGCTGTAATTTTCGAATTAATAAAGAAAATATGTAAGTCAAGAAAACGGTGAAACTGCGAATTCGTAGCACGGTCTCTATCGTACCTCACTCGACAACGACAACAACGAGGGAATAGCGCTTCGCTGCCTGGCATGACGGTCCTGTGTGTTTCGCATCGCGCCTACACTATTCAAGAATATTATTTTAGCTGAAATTTTTACAGCGAATATTTCAAAATGGTATAAAACTTTTTTGTTCCTCTTGACCCCAATTCTACGCCCCCAATGCGGCCCGGACCTTAAGAGACACCCTGTATATTTATAAAACGATAAGATGTAATTCACAATTAATTGGAATGTACTTATCAACGAAGTTAACCACAAACGTTTCTAGATTTGAGTCCTCTTCAATGCGAAAGTCGAGTACAAACTCAACTATTTACTCATCAAAACCGCGAAGGCTCATGTAAGCATTTTATTTATATTTGACATTTGTAATATATATACATGTATATAACATACAAAATTAATAAAATTATATGGATTACTAACAATACATAATATATCCAAATAATAATTATGTAATTAAAACTTTTTTTATTTTATTTAAAAATTTATGAAAACAAGTTGTATTTTACATCAAAGACATGGATAACTTTTTTATAATATTAAAAAGAAAACTTGATTTTTCATGGATCTTCTCTAGGTCTCACGTACGTTAAAGACACTCGCGAACTAGGACTACTTGATACTGCCTACTGTGCATCGTATATAGACGTCTTTATCGTTTTACGAGAACTATAAAGAGCCAGTGGCGCGCTCGTGTATCTCTAACACAAGAGAAAAGGAAAGCATTGTCACTATTGTTTATGCGTATCATTAGATACACCGTTGTCGTTAATTCTTCGATGGAGTATAAAGACCCGCTCACGCGATGTTTTACTAAAGTGCTTTTAGACGTGGTATTTTATGAGCTTTGAAATTTTATCACTAACAGCATCTTTTTATATATTTGATCTCCTTCAAACAACTTTCTTTATTATCATATTCAATACTATAGTTATACAAATGCACGTATTTGAATGTTAAGTTGTTTACATGTATTATCATTATAATATATCAATATTATAACATTTATTACTTGTATACGCATAAATATTTATCTTTATTTTTTTTACTTCTTATTTTAATTTTTTAAATTAACTTTTTAACAGTTAATGTTAATTTTAATTATAATTTCGATTTTTATGTTTTACAGATTCTTTTATAAATGTAATGTAAACATTTTTTAAATGTTAGAAAATTTAATATTTTATCTAAGAAAGTTCATCAGAAAAACTGCGGAACAATCTTCTCCAACATACGTATATACATACATAGGTATACTAATGTCAATACAAACATATAGCTAACATGATGAATATACCATCTTAACACACCACAAACAGCGAGAAGCTGATTTATAAGAATTCGCTCGAAAGAAGCTTTGATAAGAGTGACAATAATTTAAGAGTATTCTCGAAAGACCTGAGACAAGATATTAATGACATTGGAGTAGTGAGCTGCTGGTCATAATGGAGCTGTCGATCAAGATAAATGTTCTAAAAGAATCAAAGGAACCAAACCAAAAAGAAGTATTGATGTCGATAGAAACTCGACGTCTCTCCAATCGTCACGTTACTTAGGGGAAATCATACGCTTCGTTAATTCGGATTTATGATCTTCCATGATACTTATATTTCATTTCAACTCTTTACCACATCAGAGAAATTCTACAATAACAGCAATACATTATTTTTATATATTATTTATTTTATTTTGTTTATTATAGCAAAGAAAAAATATTTTATTGAAAAACGTATTTTTTATGGAAAACTTTTTAGATGCCACCTTTTAGTTTTAATATAAATATAATGTATAATCATAGCATATATTAACATTATATGGATATATGATCCATTAATAAAATTAATTAGTTAATTAACAAAATATTTTTTCTATGTTATAATGAATAAAATAAATTATATAATATATATAAAAAATAATGTATTTCCTTCGTAGAATTTCTCTCAGATGGTAAAGGGTTAAGATCTTGAAACAATATTTACGGTCTAGTTAATCTAATATATTAATGCATTAAATGTTCATGTTAGAAACTATTCGTGAGTAGCGTCGTCAATACGTCACTATATATATCTTCGGCGACGATGTTGCGGTCATGTTACTCTCTATCTGCTCTAAAAATCTTATTCCGTACTCTATAAACGTTACAGCCGTTTAGGGTTGACCTTTTTCTTTGAATATGAAAAATATATAATCGAGAGAAATATACAGAGCAGGAACAAGACATACAGTACACGACATGGCTACAGGGCACGATCGCGATTGGGATAAGATGTCGTAACCTTTGGCTGAGCTTACAATTCGTGCCTCGTGAGTCCCGTTAGTCTCATATAACGCCCGGGGATGCTCAACATTCCTGGAGACGTGCGCCACCGGTGCTACATGTAGATGACTTATATATCAACGGTTAATCTTTATTCCTGCGGCTACTAAACATTTGTGTTATCGTGATTGCTTATTTTCTTACAGATTATCTAGGAATAATCTTTTTCTGGCAAATTAATCAAAATGTAATTATATAATTATATAATAAATTAAATTTTAAAAAAATGATATTTAATATTAATAATATTATATGTAAAAATAAAAAAGTTTCTATTTTTAAAAAAATAAATCAACCCAAGAGAGAGAACTGCGAAGGAACGCAAGGAGAGGGTGGAGAAGGATTCCAGAGGGGAATCTCCTGGTAATTATGCCACAGACGAATGTCGGGACATTCATCAGCGAGTGTGTTTAATGCGTAGCCGTAAAATATGTGCGCCAAGCACGCTATGTTCTGCCTAAACACAATACTCCAACGAGTATCCAACAAATTAACGCCGATACGTTAAACGGTTCAAGCGGAAGATCGCGTTTTTCTCTCTCGAAGTAACCAAGAAATCGTAATCCGCGATTTGACACGAGAAAGTGAGCGATTTTTTTGGGAGAATGTCTGACGTATAAATTGAAATTTATATCAGTGAATATATCAATGATAGCTGAATATACAGCCGGAGAAAGGAGCATTCTGAATGTGTCAAAGAATCTGTTATTAGCGATATAAAAGTTTGACATCTTACATGCAAGAACAATTTAGCAATTGTTTTATAAAAAAGTCAACATGTATACACACATATATATATATATATACATCTTTAATTCAAACATTTAATTTGAATGATAATTTAATTAACTGTTTATTTATTATTTAGATAACTTTTTTAATACAAAATTTTTTCACAATTCTATTATAAAGCTGTATTGAGTTGATGTTAAAGTAAAGATATTGAAATTATTCGAAAAAAATATAAACGCACCGCCGACAACGTAGAGTGTTGTAATGTTAAAAACCGTAATAAAAATCGTTACAATTCCATCGCAAATTGCAATTTCGTGTTTTTATCGTAATTCAAATAAGTAGAGAAAAAAAATCCGGTTCCTAAAAATTAATGGCGATAATACGTAAGTTAATAGGAACGCCGTGTATAAACGTTCGCGGTCGTAAATAAGCGACGAAGAAATATTGCCGGCAATATTGTTTTAATCTGTAAAGGAGAAAAAATGTTTGTGCAACGCAGCGATTAATGTGCCCTTATACATTCAGCAGATAGTTGAACATTGCCAATAAATTCTAAGTGTTTCAGAGCTAAGATCGCGATGTTTTCTCAAGAGAAAGAGAAAAAATTTATCGAAATATAGTAGACTTATTGCAAAAATTAATAAAAAAAACTTGTTAATTTATATTTAATAATGTATAACAATTGCATTTTGTATATACAATTTAAGTATACTAATCTGTTTTATTTTATCTTAATATTTAAAATTTGAAATAGAATAAATTTGAAACATCTAATAATATTTTAATCTTATCTAAAATTTGCATTTTTTTGTAATTTAATACTAGTTGAATGGTTGAGTTTCATGTAATCTCTGTCAAGCACGTACCATGTTTTTTTTTAATTATCACGATCGTCGAGTGTTTCGTCTAACAAAACGTGGTTAAGATTAATGATCTTCGAAGGATGGAGTCACTCTTTTCTCTGATCAAACACGCGAGATAATTAATAACGCGCCGATTGACTTAACGATTCCTAATCGATGGCGTGAAAAAACTGTGAATGAAAAGGGTGAAAAACATGGAAAAAGCATTAAAGAATTAAAAACAGATTTTGATAAATACGAATATTAAATCTATCACGTATATCAATTTTTTAAATCTAAAGCAAAAGACAATTAATTATTTTCATTTAAGATAAATACCAGAGTTGGCAAAGACTTAATGTTTTTTTTTTTTAAGAATAAATCATTATGTTTCTTTTTAAATATGTTTTTGATACTTAAATATGTTTTAAATAATATTATAAAAAATCATGTTTGAAACATATTAAAAACGTCAATTAAGCATGTTTTAAACTATTTAAAAAACATATTTAAAACATGTTTTTTACCAACTCTGAAAATGTGCTAATTTTAGACCTGTTCTTTTTGGCTAAACTTTTACACCAGTTCATTTTTCTTTCTCTTCTTTCCTTCCGAAGAGAAAAGAAAGAAAAATGAACTAATGTAAAAGTTCAACCAAAAAGAACAGGCCTTTTATTTATGAAAAAGCAAAAAAACAATCTAACATAATTATTTTTGTTTAAGGAAAATACGCTAATTTTATGAAAATTAAATCAGTAATTTTATTAAACATTAATAATTTTTTCAATTCGTTACTTTTTCTAAATTATAATAAAAACGATATTTATATTCAGAAACTAAAAGCTATCAATTTTTGTATTGCGATTCTTCCCTGATTCATGAGAACATATTAAATGTCCCATCGACTCAAGTGGCAAAGATCGATTGAAGTATCGAAAGGATCCCTGGCAAGGTGGATTAACGAGCACACAACTGCTATGCATCGTTTTTCGAACCGGATAGGAGAAGCGTCGAAACAGGCGGTCTCGTGTTTACACTGACGATCAACGTGCAAAAATAAACGCGCCCTGTATATCCGTAACCCTTTTGCGTCGATGGATGACACGCGTCCATCTGCTACCGCCGAAGTCTGTTTTTAAAATTTTTTTTTTTAGTCGACTAAAAATGGAATAGATCGATTACTACGCGAGATTTGACTTTCATATAATTAATTTCAACATTCTATTTCTCTCTTTATATCTCTTTCTCTGTGTATGTGTGAATACCAGCATAGTGTTTTTTACATAAAATTAAATGCAAAAACACTTCAATTCTTGTTATATTAATTAAGTAAACGTGTATTAATATCACCGCGTGCAATCGAATTGGAGAACGCACTTTAGATACTAATTTTATTTTTAAGATATTTTAAACAAAAATGTTTAATCCTTATTTATGCGAAATATTTTAATTTGTTTAGTTTTATACAACACATATAAAATTGAAAACGCGTATCTTTTACATTATGTGAATTCTCGGGTACTTTATCGGAATTTGCGGAACGCAAAATTCTTCCAAAATAAACTAGTTGCGAAAGAAAGAATCTGTTTACAACAAGTTAAACGCGCGCAATATGTTCAGTACTTGGAATCAGGTATGCATGTTTATGCAGATATATTATGCAACCGCATGGTATCAAAAGCACATCAGCCAGAAATTGCCAAATTTGGTAATCACATCGGTTCTCTCAGTTGCCTAATTATGCCACGACAAGATATAAAACTGTCTTTACTTTCCAGTAATAAAGAAAATGGAATTGCCTGTCATAGCTGTTTGTCCGAATAATTCATGCTTTCACAATTCTATACCCTAACTCCTAAGCAGTATTTTTACGATTTTCTCACAAATAGAATTCAAGAACAAGTATAAAAACTTGTTTATATGAAGTAGAAAAAAAAGAATAAAATTCAGCAAATAATAATTCGAAAATAATAACATTAAATAATGTAAATTTATATAAAAAGATCTCTGAGAAAAATTTCAATAATTTTAAATTTCATTCGCTTTGATAAGATATCTTTAAGGTAATCACAAAAATATAATTTAGAATATTAAAATGTTCAAACGATAGTTTTAGTTACATAAAAATTTGTTACATGACCTCATTTTGCGATTTACGTAAAAACTAGGAAAGCTCGCTATCGCGATTGCAATAATAATAGAGCATTAAAAGCGTGACCGGCATAAATTGATATAAACTTGAGTGTGTAGTATTTCGAAAGACCTCGGGAAACGTCCTCGTGACGCAACGTTCGCAGAACAATCATTAGCGGCGCGTTTGAGCGTAAAGTCTAGCGGTGACGGCGACAACACATATATGCATCGCAGAAATACCGTTACGCTCCGATAATAATCGCGACAGGTGTTCCGATATGGCAAATAATTTCGATACTATACAAAATTCCTTCCATTTATGCGGGATCAAATTGTAATAATTATTTCCACGGTTTGTGTCTTTCCTACATGACGCGAAATGTAGCAACTGCCACGTCACGTGCGAAACCTAACGAACTTTGCGTTATTCTTTTTGTACGTAAGTCCTTTTGATCATATAGTTTTATGACACTGTCTGGATATAAAATATTTCCATATATGTATATATGTATATTACAAAATTTATATGCAAATTTAAACAGTTTTTGTATTTTCTAAAAATGCTATTCCTCGGCTATACCGAAAATTATTTTGATAATTAAGTCCAAAAACTTTATTATACACAAGAAAGTATTAAAATAATTCAATTTTCTTCTTTCAATTTTTTAACCTTTAAAAAGAATTATGAGTTTTTATTAATTGTAAGTAAGATTAATGAAACAAATGTATCAATATTTGCCATTTTCTTCTCGCGTAAATTACGTACGGAAAAGGGATAATACGACATTCAATTTACGTCCTCGTGCTCGTATGATATTCACGATTATGATTATTATGTTACTTCGTGCCGTCGTCCAATTCGCGAGGGTAGATTTTTCGTAAACTCGGTGAATATAAATTACGTGGCGCGATACGCACATACACATAACGCGCCGAGTTAATATTTGAACATGAAAAATTGCCATTTTCGCGCGCGGAATATTGCACGTTAGCTAGAGTAGTTTCTTACTCGAGCGTAATATAACAAGCATAAACAATATACGATGAAAAAATAATGTTTTTACAACATCGGTTTTGACGATAGTACATTTCATCGTAAGATGTTAAGACAGTAGTATAAAATTTTTTAATTGAAGAAAGTTGGAATTGTTCTTTACGAAATAAAAAATTATTATGTATTTTAATTTTATCCAAATAATTTAATTGTAACAATTATTAGAAATTAATTAATATAAACTACAAACTTTGGGTTAATTAATATAATAATATTGTATAATAAAACGATACGCGTGCAATGATTAACTTACAGAATAAAATAGCATTTTATTCACGTTCGAAAATTTAAATGACTGTCGGATTTAAATAACTATCAAAGTGATCACCAGCTGATCTTTAATCGGCTGTCATCCCGAGGTCATCACGATATTTCACGGGATGTAATAATCAAATAAATGAATACTCTTAAAATATACAGCTTCAGCGTATAACATAATACATTGAAAGCCGTAACACCATCACCATAATAGAAATTTTAAGTCAGACTCACGTGATCCAAGCGCGGCTTCGTGCCCGATGCGTATCCCACGTCTCGTTGATATGTATCCCTCTGCAGCTTCTGTGATCAGATAAAAAGCGCACCTTCACCGACATGCATCACAAAAAGAGATGATTTCACATTCGATATGTAAATATTAACGTAATCAGGACGGAATCACGCGCCATGACATTCGAACTGATATCGACGAGCACCAACGACACCAACTGCGCCACAGCACGGCCACGCGCCGTGTCAGCCGGTGTGGCGGTGTGACGGTGTGACGTGTGATCGGTGAGACGCGAGACCGCGCGGTGGGGAGAGCGCGAGCCTTCGTAGTGGGACTAGAGGGAAGGGGGAACACCTCGCGAATCCGTTACCTGATGGCGTCGCGGCCGTCGCGTCGCGGGGTGTCGGTTGTGATGACGCGCATTCGAATTATATTCAACGGATTTTCTCGCTCTCTTTTCCATTATACGTACGACACGTCAGATAAATATTAATAATAATAATTGCTTTTCGTATACTCGGATAATTCTCGAGTCTCATTTGTGACGTTATAATATATTCATGCGTATATAACTTTATAACAGGCCTGTCCAATTTGAGCTCCGGAGCCAAAACGCAAAGCCATCGACGCAAAAAAATTCAATGCGGATAAAATTTGAGGAACTGTTATTGATACGCATCTGAGTGACGCTTATCAACACTTTATAGTTCCTAAAATCTTACTCATATTGAATTTTTTGCGTCGATGGCTTTGCATTTTGACTCCGGAGCTCAAATTAGACAGACCTGCTTTAGTATCATCACTTGTGTGAAAATGGAAAGCAACTAACAATGAGCAACTAATAATCCGAAATTGTTATCTTATGTTTGATCCGATTAAGGCTGATTGATTGCGTTTAACAGAGAAAGCAACTTTATAATTGTCAAATTTTTTAATATGATTTGCTTTAATATGTCTATTACTTTTAGTTCCTCTCACTAGATCTAGATATAATATAAATTAATTATATTAAAGCATTTTACGACAATTGCAAAGTCGCTTTCTTTGTTGAACGTAGCTATATATACTGTTTTATTCATTTTAGGTATTAAAAATATCAAATAATTTCAAAAATTAATATAATTTAATACAATTTGGCAATTGAGACTCGAACCTCTAATACTCTCGAATCTATCCGGGAAAAAATATTTTATATATAATTATATA
>NW_017257428.1:1031155-1039434 GCF_001594055.1 Mycetomoellerius zeteki | reverse complement strand
TATAATTTTATATAATTTTATATAATTTTATATAAAATTACATATAAAATATTTTTTCTCAGGTATATTAAAAATTTAACAAAAATATGCGCATATATTTGTACCATGTAATATTATATACGCGATAAGTGCGTTATTTATTCAGATTCCATACCTGTCTACGTCGCCGTAATTGTTCCACCAATGCAACGGTTCCGCCATTACGCGCACTGAACGCTTCTTCACTCACTCGCGCAAACCGACCGAAAACTCGCAATTTACACCAAATTATCAACACGGCGATCTTTCGTGAAATCGCGGGACTTCCGGCGATCAATTTGCACCCGCGACGTACTTGAAATGAAAAAAAACTAACGAGTAAAACGACGCGAAACACCACGTGAACGGAACTACGCACCGATGTGGACGCGCGACGCGATTGGACTGAATCACTAAACTACTGAAATGCAAGATTTGAATCGCGCGAATCGCGCCAACTTCACGCCGCTACGCGAAAACGAAAACTATTCCGCCATTCTTATTCCGAGAAATATCAACGATCTCAATCGCGATCAATTATTTTACGATGATATATTGTATGTCGATTAATTAATCTACCGTCTCCGATACTTTTGATGCGGGCAACGCTAATAATTAATAATTGATCGACAATTAAAGATGCAAATATCTGTAATGCAAGGACGAGGGAATTGAGAAATGGCCAGAATATTTCGATTAGAATAGCGTATAGTATATGAGCGTATTATCGAAAAACAATGTCAAACAATTCGCGATCGCATAGATTAATTAGCACTCCACGTAATTTTAAGGCACGACTCTAATTAGAGATTCACGTTATCGTATGAATTACAGGATTGATTTTCGGAGCAAGTAAACACAGTACGATCACGCGCGTCCGAACTACGTAAGTAATGTATAGTCGCGACGTGAATATCGGAAGGAAGGGGTGGGGAGAGGGAGAGAGAAAGCGGAAGATCACCGCTGTGTTCAAAATAAACAAAAGACAAACTGTTCACGCTCGCATTTCTGACGATACATCTAACTGCGTCGATAATAAAACTGTTGAAAATTGAAATGTAATAATGGTACGTGGATAAAATATGATTGCATATAATTTAATATAATTAATATTAATTAATATATTCTAAAAAGTCCTAATAGCATATTCAATGCTACACCTTATTAGTGTATTGCTGCGTTTTGATACAAATGTGTAAACCTATATTATTAATATAATAATGTAATTTGTACTTGAATATTTCTTAAAATTAATTAAACAGCGAAAGTACGTTATAGATAAAATATTATATTGTTAAGAAAGAATAGTTATACTCTCGTGTATCTTCAATCTAATTAGCAATTCTTTGTAATAATTGAAATTACGTTTTACATTATATAATTTTAATTTAATTTTCTCGAATGTGTTATTAACGCAAGTAATTTAAATTTTTAACGTTTGATTTTTTTATGCTATAGATAAATAGAACATTGAATTAATTGTCTTTGATCCTAAAAAAAATATAATAGGAAATAATTCTAAATATTTTATTATTATTTAATACTTGATAATTTTAGGTGATTAACATAGAAATGACGGAAGGAATAAAGTAGAAATTCAAAATGCGGTAGCCGTGAAATTTTGTAATTATATTTTTCAATATAAGTTTTGTGGCAGTACATTATAAATAGTTTAAGTGCATTTACGATAATGATGTGTGTTGCTTAATAATCTCGAATAGTTGGAACAGTAATAAAATAGAAATTCGTATAGTACCGCATCAAGTATTGCATGGACATCGATGCTCAACTATGTAAGAAATGTTCATATTGCAATTTATTCACTCTCTAAAAAAAGTGTAAGAATGAAATTCGTATAAAGTTGTATCTGAAAATCCCGGAATCGCAAATCAAGGTCTCAAATAATTCAAACATAGAATTCTATTAAAAATTATAACAAATAAAATTTTTAACGCGTAATAAAACAATATTAATAATATTACGTTAATTATTTCATAAATTTAAATACGTTTCGCCATTTTCCGATTAATTAGGCGATTAATCGAGACTCAACGGAACTTATTTTACGAATAATTTCAAGAATTATTGGAAATTTTATTAATAATATTCGTACAATGCATATTGAGAAAATAAACATAAATTCGTAACATATTGACGTAAGATATTGCATTTTTCTTTTATTCTATTCCTGCAAATCGTAAACGAAACAGATGTAGCTAAATTTGGAGAATAGAATTGTATAATATCGATAAAAGATTTGCTTGTCAATATCGTATCTATATATATATGTATATACTATATGTATAATATAATAATATATAATATAATATAAATAGATAAAGTTACAATATGCATCTTAATTTTTGGCGTAAATCACGTTTAAAACCTACAAACTACCGTAAATTGCGCGCAGATCGGTATGCTTATTACATTAAGAACAATATAACAAAACAAGAACGAGAAATAAAAAAAGTAATTATTACCGTTTATTAACAAATTCTAAATATCAGAATCCTATAATAGGAAACGCGAATAAATGAATGACGGGCGAACGAATCACAGTAATATTATTTTTATCATTTCACGAGTAATCAAGCCTTACACACACGTCATTACAATTATGTACAATTTGTCGACAGACATCATACGAGCGCGATACAAAAATCGTCGGAAATCGCTGCAGCAAAAGTGAGACCACAGATTAGCAATGTTCGAGCGACAAAGAGCGCGATTATGATTCTGATAATTTTCATTTGATAAAGTTGAGTCAAGACTTGATCGAGTCTCGAAATTTCACAAAACATTATCCTTTTGTTATTTTTGAAAATTCTAAATTAAAAAAATTTTAAACTTCGACTTTAAATAAATAATTGCATGCACTTGAAAATGACTCATTATATAATAATAGATTTCTTTGTTCTTTTTTTTTCCAAAATATGCTCTTTGCACTAATTTGATAAAACCTATTATAAATTTGCGAAAGAATATTTTCCATTTAGAAATAAAAACGACAGTCAATCCTTGCCTTCACCTTATCAACATTTACAAAAATAATTTTAATAATAATCATCTTTCTTTTTCTGCAACGCATGCACTCATTCGTCAATTTCTCAGTGTCACATTTTATTTATTGCTACAACGCGGCTCCTTTACAAAAATAATTATCTTCTCGCCTTTTTTTGAATAATCAATGTGCACTACTCTTATCCAGCATCCCAAAATCGCCCAATTCGTCGCCCTTTGTCTTCCGTTGCAAAAATTCTTATGTTATTAATACCAATTGCTAATCGCTAATCGCTCGAAAATGAAGTTTAATCCTCCTAGTGATTATTCTTTATCTTAACCCTTTCGATCTTACAGTGCACTCTTTATGGAACTACTCGCGATATAACTTTCACTTTTAAATTTCTTTCGTTTAAAATAAAACATGTAAATATCAGTATAAGTTAAGAATTGCTATTAACTTTCACGCCAATACGAATCCTATTGAAGTCTCTTTCACGTCATGAAACCGAAAGGGTTAATTGAATACTTCATCCATTTGCCTACAGCTAGACTTACATAGACATCTGATATAAAATAATCTACTTAAATGCATTTGGCATGTTTTGTTCGTAATTCCAAATTCGTCCGTTTCGATCAATCATCATCACTATCGAGATCCATTATTATCTCAATGCTATATTGACATAGTCATCTTCAACTGTCGGACGATTAAGGACTGATTACATTATCATCGGTTAACACTGTCGCGCGAGATTAATTATTATTCTTACTCTAACTAAAAAGATAATATCTAAAAAAGGACGAATTGCAACTGGGACTTTAATAGCTAGCAAGTTCTCCAGATTAACTCTAGAAGTTAATACTGGTAAATGTAATTTTTGCGCAGATATAAATTTCAATTTAGTTTTATTTTTAAAACTCTCTTACACTTCGCGATTCTATATCCGTCTTTGGTCTTTCCTCTCCTCTCTCAGCTATTCAATCTTCAACAGTAATAAAAATGTATGGAGATATACATAAATTTAAAAAAGTTTTGCTTTGTTTTGTATTTTTCTGTGTTGGATAATCTACAAAATTTAAGAATTTTTTTCCAGCATCAATGAAAAGTATAACTTTTTAACAACTTTTCTGTACAACCATTTTTCAATGCTATTTTATCGATAGTAAGTTTTAAAAATACCATAACTCTCTAATTGCTTATTTTGTATTTAATATTTTGTTTTCATCGTAACTTACAACAAACTAAAAATTTTCAGAAAAAACATAAGTTCTTGTAGCCATAATGCTTTTCGTCAATCACAAAGTCCAAAATCTAAGAGAATTATGAGATCGTTTTTCTTCCTTCGCAAAATGTTTAATGTCATTCTGTCTAGTAATTTTAATTTAATTTAATTTAAAGTGAAACTTTTCTTCACGTATGTACACACGGTTATTAAGAAAATAGTTTTCAGTTTTAATGAGGCTCGTCTTTTTGATCGCTACACACCAAAAAAATTGTCAACCAACTTAATAGATTTTAATCAATGTTAATAAAAACCGCAATTGCTTCATTTTCAAAGCGCTTAGACTTTGGATTTAGTCATTCTGATGCGTGAATTAGTCGTGCATCATCCACACATCCTCAAATCACTTTGACTTTTCGCTACTTATTATCACTTCGTCCTGGTTGTGTTTAATACGCCACTTGATCTTACGTGAACATTTTGCCTGTTGGATTTACTCCTGCTAGCGATCGTTGAGGCATCGATCACTGATCTTCGGCTCCTATCTATTCTCTCCACTTTCTCTACTCTTTCCATCTCTTCTTCGTTCCTTCCCTTGCTCATCTCAGATTTTCCGATCTTTGGTTCGTTCTCGTATGTCTTCCTCAACGGCTGCGGCGTATAATACAGACTGAATCGCTTTGTCCGTGGTAGTGATTTCTGTCTCA
The DNA here is from genome assembly GCF_001594055.1 of Mycetomoellerius zeteki. Lineage (NCBI taxonomy): Eukaryota > Metazoa > Arthropoda > Insecta > Hymenoptera > Formicidae > Mycetomoellerius > Mycetomoellerius zeteki. Next base: position 1,034,480 of record NW_017257428.1, on the reverse strand, counting down.
CTTCGTCGCGTAATTCATCCGTTGAGCTGAACTTCCGCGTCGTGACTTTATCGCCGCCGCCACTGTTGCCGACTTCTTCGGACGATCTCTTCGTTGTGCACGGAGAAAAGCAGCTGTATCTTTTGCTCTTGACATTTCTCGAATCTATCTGACTCTTCCTAGTATTATATCTTTCATGCCGCAACTTTACTGGCTCGTTCTTTGCGCATTTACCTATTTCTTCAACTCTACGGAACGGACTATTGCAATTCTTTTTATCAATCTCATTATCCAATTTAGGTAATCTCAATGCGTTCCAAACAGCTATTCTACCGGTCTTCACTATCCTTACAGGAGACGTATTCTGATCCTGATTATTCTCTAACTTCGAAGAAATCTGTGAGGAATGATCCTTAAGACAATTGTTTCGATTTGTATACCGGAAACTCACATTCTCAAAGCTATCAGTCGACTCCATGCTTTGCGTCGAGCTCGATCTTTGCCCACGTGCCAATCGTGCGAATTGAATGTTTACAAAACTATCAGAAGTCTCAATGTCATTACCAGTGGAACTGTTGCCAGTCAGGCTATCACTTGATGTCGACGCAGTCGCGTTGCTGTTGCGAAAATCATCGCTGTCGAATCTGTTTTCGCGATTCACCTCATACAAGTTCTTTTGGTTGAATTTACTTTGCCGATTCATAACGCTAGATTTATTCGTCGATTTCAGCGTTTCACAATTCGAGTGGAGATATCCTGGTTCTTTCATCGAATTTCCGTTTTTCCGATCGCCTCGATGATTCGTAGAAATTGCGACTGTTTTCTCGGCGATTTCATTGCAAGGAATCGGTGAATTGCTGCGATAATTGCATATGTTCAAATTCTCTGGAATGCTATTGATCGACGAAGTAGCACTTTGCGATTTGAGACGGCGTCGTGACATTTTACTATCATTCAAATTGTCTATTAAATCATGCATTGATCGGCTCAAACTATTGATATCTTTCAGATAGTCGGAACTAAGAATTACTAAATCATTTTCGTTGCTATTGCCGTTGGCAAAATCGATTTCATCGTGATTTCGCTCATCCAATTTTCTCTCTGCGTCGATAAACTGCGGTACGTTGCAATAATCAATATTATTTTTCCACTCGACTCTTGTCTTGGTATCGTCATTCTGTCGTTGACTGCGCTGCTTCTTGAAATCGAACTCGAAGGTGGCCATTCTTATCGGCTTACACTGCTGATTCCAGTATTGCTCCGCCGGTGCGTCGGGTGCTGTTGTTGCGGTCTGCTCGCCTCCTAGAAAGCTCTGCTGATATACAGAGGCGGGGCAAAAGAAAAGAAAAAGCACTGCTACAGATACAGCAAACCACTACAAAAGCTTTCTTATTCTTGTGTTTGAAATAAAGCCGATAGAGGAGGCAAGTAAGTTTCCGATCGCACCACGCTCGTAACATGGAAATTATGTTCAGTACATAAAGCAAAAAATAACGAATTATTATTTCTTAAGTGATTACATTTCTATATAAGAATATAGAATATTTATAATATATAATCTTTTTTAAGAATATAAATTCTATAGTTAAGAATATAATTCTATAGATGTTCATTATTTCCTTCTAAAAAACTATATAAAATTCTTTATGGATTGAGTGATAATAAAATTGAATAAGTTCAAAACTCGAAGTGATTTTGTTACAGATAAAACTTATTATTGGATTTCTAAGTGTAACACTTATAAACCCGCTGAACTTTTTTTCCGTGTAGTGTGGCATTACGAACCGGTGAGAGCTGAAGGAATCGTGCCCAAAATAATAAATGCAATAGCGAACGTGTCGTGTAGCCGATAATCATCTGATACTAATCTCATCTTAAATTACTGTGAGAGAGTGAGAAAGGGGTTTTAAGCCATGCGGGTGCGACAATGCGGTAATTTTTCTAACTTGTGAGGTATAATAATAATGTTGTATGTCAGTGACAGTTACCGCGAGCCATGGATGATCTAGTACGTCCTCTGCGCTAAAACGAAGTTCTGGTTGTGCCTGCAGCATATTCGAGATGAGCTGCTTCGCAGAATCTGATATCGTATCCCAATATGGCGATGTGAATTCGTATTGACCGCTCAAGATACGCTCAAACAATTCCTCCTGTTCGTTATCTATCGACACGAATGGCGGAAAACCGCACAGGAGAATATATAGGATTACTCCGGCCGCCCATACATCAATCTAAACAAAATATATATTTATTGATATATATATATATATATATATATGAGATTCACTACATATATATTTTTTTAAGACAAATATCTAATGTAAATATATTTTTCATATCTTTATAGATTATCATTAATTATTTTTATATTCTTGTCTTTAAAAATATATTTCTTAAATATATATAAAAATTATACATATTCCGACTAATTAAATTTTAAGTTAACTTTATTTGCCAGACTTAATTACTGAATTTACTATAACAAGTCAATATACCTTTAAACCATATCCGGTTTCGGCGAGGATTTCCGGTGCCACATAAGTAGGTGTACCACAGACTGTGTATAAAGGTTCTCGCACTACTTGCGCAAGTCCAAAGTCACCCAATTTCAAGCATCTAACATGACTGCCATCCATCTCAACCAAAAGATTTTCCGGCTTTATGTCGCGATGTACAATATGATGCGAATGTAAGTAAGCCAAGGCGGAAGTCAAGTGACTGATCATCACACTTGCCTCTGCTTCGGAAAATTTCGTCGCCACTGCGATTGCATCGAATAAATCTCCACCCTAAAAAATGAGCAAATATGGTTTCAGTTATACTGCATTTTTAATTGCAATTAAATTTTACATTATAAATTAAATTAAAAATGTATCGTTATTAGTTTTCAACACCCTTAAATTTCTTTCAATGACGTACCTTAACGAGTTCCATGACTAAAAATAGCTGATCGACAGTATCTTGTTCCGCAATCAAGCTGATTATGTTGGGATGACAAACCTGCTTCAGTATCGCTACCTCACTTGCTAACATTCTTTCCCTTGACACTTGTACTTGTCCACAATTTTCATAGCATATTCAACACCGCTAGATCTAAAATATTATCAATGTTTTGCATTAATTTTTTTAAATGAAACATCCAAAATATCTTTGGCTAAATAAATTATAATATTGTATTATATATTTTGCATTCTATTTCTTTTATATAATATGAAATTTTACTAAATTTAGGAATAATTACTTGTGGGTGCAATGCCTAACAACAGCAAAGTTTCCATCTCCAATTATATGTCCTACGGTATAATGCATTCTCAGAGGCTGTGGCAGTATCAAAGATGATGGACTC
>NW_017257428.1:1030356-1031087 GCF_001594055.1 Mycetomoellerius zeteki | reverse complement strand
GCTTGGAACTCCACGGACAACGACGGAAGCTCTGCACACACTTACTTTCCTCGAAGTCCAGTTCAAAATCTTCCTGTACGGATTTCTCTGGGCCGTAAGCCACAAAGATGTCATCATTCTCAAAGAATTGCTCGAGCGAGGTCACTTGCTGACCTGATAATGTGTACACCTTCCTCACCGCCCCGGTGTCGAGTTTTACGGCCTCTGTAATCGCTTCCATTATGTGCTCAAGGCTCAGTGCATTGCGTTTGTTCAACAACAGCCGCATCACCTTACGTGGTTTGGTACCGTGGCGGATCAGCGTCACGATGCGCGCTTTCACGCACAACGGAATGGCGCTGATCTGCCTGCCGGTACCACCGCCACCGCTGCTAGCTGCTGGAGATTGTGGTAATCCAGACAGCGAGCTGCCACGACGGACCTTGGATGCTGAATATTCGACTTTTTTGAAGATTTCGCCCTGACCAGATACCACGTAACACTTGCCATCCTCCAGATCGCTGACACTTTGTACCTTGCGACCATCCATGGTATATATCGCTCGTACACCATTCGGCAAGGTCACGCTCGATACTAGAGCACGAGTCAGATCGGACGCGAGACTATCAAAGCTGCGATATCTTTCAGGCGTCACTGCCATCACCACACCTGTGTAATATTTATCTCCATTACGGAAGAACCGAACTCTCTTTGCCTTTTTGGTCGGAGGTGTTCTAAGAACATTTAAGGAA
>NW_017257428.1:991192-1030285 GCF_001594055.1 Mycetomoellerius zeteki | reverse complement strand
TAGATTGACTACAGTAGTTGAATTGATTTCCCCGCCACCGCCTGCTGAAAAGTTGCCATCGCTAGACGGTGAGGCACCTTGACTCAGTGGTTCCTCCATCATCCTAGAGGAATATTACTCTTATCAATGCAACGAACAACATTTTGTGTTATTGAAAAATGTGTTTATATATATATTTTTTTTTCAATAACTCGCATAAAGCTTGGTATAAGTAGTAGTTACTTATTTTATTAAAGTAGCTACCATTTAAATATTTTTCACATAGTAACATGTTCCTAATAGACTTTACATCTGTTATCTTTCAATATACATACATGTGTTGACATACTCCTAATGTAATTTATACCTTATACATAATTAACAAAAAGAAAAAAATAATTACTATGTAACAATATGTTTAAAGCAAGAAAAGAAATTTATTAAAGAAATATTGCAAATGTTATTGTTCCAATAAGTGTATAATTATATAATTTAACATTTTCCAGTGTAATCTGTTTTCAACATAGTTTAGCATACTTGTGTTATCATACGTAATGAGTACCAATCAATAATTAACTAAGGGCTAAAATTAAATAAAAATGTAATTTATTATTATGAGTCCAGATTTATGAGTCCAGCGATATATTCAAAAGAATGTGCATAAATTAGTATCTTTTATTAATTTATTACTCTTCAGGTAACTCTACATATACAAACATTGTAATACAACGAAGCTATAAACCAGGCCAGACTCTTATCTGCCATCCCACCGACTACAAACACAAAAGTCACCTGAAAATTATCGCAGATATCTCTCGCTGCTGATAAAGTGGACAGTTTCCTAGAATGGCATTCCAGACTTTTTTAACTCTTCATCAGTAATAGTATGAGTCACGCTTTAGAAAGTGCACTTGACAGGTGCAGCGAGAGCGGGAATTCCACTTGGCGAGCGTGAAACCGCTACTGCCACGATCGGCATGCCAGCAGAACCACTAATTTATGACTAATTGGGATTGATATCGGGACACGAGGGATCACGAGGACAAGTATGGACGAGGACGACGAGGATAGGATATATCGCTTCAAGTGCACTTAACCTGACTCTCGCTCGGTCGTTAACGGGCGCCGTGCCGTCATCGGCGATCCGGTGCGGTGCGAACCGCGTAAGCAATGGTAAGAAACATACATGTATTAGCACTCACCTGCTCGCAGCCCGAGCAGAACGTGGTCAATTGCAGCACAGGACGGACGTCTAGCCGTTTGACACTCGCGCGAGACAGACCGAGCGTGAATCACCACCATCGAGCTGACATTTTCACAACGGCGACTCAGGCGGCCGCAGCAGGAGCCACAGGAACCAGTTTTGCTAAATACCAATGCCTAGCTCACCTAGCTGTGCCTAACGGCAGAAAAAAACTTGAGACTCCTGAGAGAGACCACCCCAGGGTCTCTTTCGTGGGATCTTCGAAATCCCTTAGCTGCACACTACTGCCAGTACATCCATTTTCGAATTGAGTACTACGTAGATTGAAAAACGACTGACATTATCGACAATTGATATAAATCTGCGATCTATTAATATATATATTTGTGGACAATATATTATTAAATTTATGATTTTTTATTATATAAATGTTTCATAACCAAGTATGCATATTTGTAATGCTATAATATCTTATATATTGCCGCAAAATTACAATTTTTTTTCTCTACAGTTATCTCTATTAATTGATAGTCAAACTCGATAACGTTAAAATCACAGTTTTTAATAAAAATCGAGTATTATTGAGTTTTAAATAAGTATACATGCTACGAAATTAATAAATCATAAAATTAGTACTATATTATTAGTTTAATTGTTACTTTTAATCACATAAATTTTTAATTTTAGTGAACAAGTTTAACAGGGATGCGAATTCTCGTAAGAATGTCGATCTTTAATAATATTGGCTGCGTTCAGCAGAGAAAATTAATCAGTTAGCACTTAGTGATTCTTTAATATAATTGATTCCTACACTTATAGATCCAGTGAAGAACTAAAGACAAGAACCAATCAATATTAAAGAATCATTAAACGCTAACTGATTATAGTTTTCTCTGCTGAACGCATAGCAGCCATTGTCGGTGTACATATCCAACTCAAAAATGAATGTACTAGCGGTAATGTTTGAGGGCACCGTTGAAATATTATTATTTAATGACCGTTATCAATCATGGGCAAATTTTCGTAACCACCAAAAGAACTCCAAGGTGACAATTATTATTGTAGAACGAATTAACATTACCAATTGTTTTGCTTGATAAATTAATAAAATTTACTTTCCTTAATCACTGCGTTTTATCATTAAAAATATTCCTTTTAAATTTGTAAATTTCTGATAAAAACAGTGATTAAATAAGGTAAAATCTTCATTATTTGTTTTCGGAACAACCAAAACAGTTGAGAATAAAAGTCTGTTCGCATTGCTTGAAATGCCCAAAAACTTTTACATTTAAAAGAAATACATATTAGGCGTTGAAAACAAAAAAAGCCAAAATGCTGACTCTGCAAAAAGTACAACTTAAAGTGAAATAGGTACATGTTTGACATTTACTTAAAGTGAGAAAAAAAAAGTTCTTGTGTATAGTTTAGTGCAGGAATAAAAAACAGATCGACTTAGAAATATCCTGTCTATTTGCCCTTATATGTACATTTCTTATACTATATGTCCTCGTGTATGTTTATAATACAAATCAAATAAAATATCAAAATAATCTCTTCCACTATTTCCTTGAATAAAACCAAATTTTTACTTATTATGGCAATTAATAAAATAAGCTCATCAAAATATGAGACAGTATCATTAGAGAGTTTAAAATAGAGAAAATGATGTATTAATTTTCTAATTTTTTAATTCAATGTTCTTAAAAAACAAAATTATAAAAATAACAATTTTTATTACGCATTTTTAATGCATTTTTACGATCACTTTTCAATTGTATTTAAAATAAATCATTCGGTACAGTCATTTGTAAAACATCTATAAGTAAAAAAGTATAAATAAAATTGCCATTATTACACTATCTTAAAAAAGTATAGAAAAACTACAAAAATATAGAACTAGTATAAGCAGAAAGAGATAAACACGCAATAATGTTATGATATAATACAAAACACATATATAAAGATCAGGTTTTTGCTCCAAAAAAATTGTAAAACATATAATTAAAAAAATAATCTTACATTCGTATTTTAATAGCGTCTCAATATTTCTAATAACTATTACACTTCTAGCAATTTATTGGCGATACATTGGTTAGATATTGGGTTAGATACTGGGCTAATAACTCTGCTACTAATATAAAAAAATTACGTGTCACTTATGCTTTCATCTGTTTAATTTCTTTCGGAGTTTTTAAAGAAACTCTACAAAATATTCTGACGTTGCCTTTTAATTAATAATACATAATATTTTGCAAAATGCTATGTTCTTTATTAATTTTACTTAATGCCAATAATTCCTTATTGACAATTCTTAAATGTTTATTTTTGCTTCCCAAGTCTTTGTTTGTAATTTTTCAATCACATCTTTTGTTTCTTTGTTTATACCTGGCGCGCAGGAAAATGGACAGGCAGGTTACGGCAGGTAACCGTGGTCACCAGGTAACTTACACAGCAATACTCGAATGCCGTGAAGGAGAGGGGCCGACGCAGGTCGAGCAAGGTGGCGGTGTTCTCTGCTGTTCTCTGCCACTGTCGCGGCATCGGCTTGCAGTCTCGTTCGGCGGGCGTTCGTCGTCGGTCGAAGCTGGTGCGCGCGCGGGTGCGAAGGTAAAAGAGTGGAGACCAGAAAGAGGAGAACCCATCTCGGAGCGGGAAGTTATTTTTTTTTTTTTTTCACGGCGTGTGAAAAGTACGAGCAGAAAAAATACAGGCAGAAAGAGAAGGAGCAGGATGTTGAGTGCGTGAGAGGATAAGAAGAAGGAGCCGAAAAAAGATTCGGAGCCGGAAAATGCGGACGCGACACGTCGTGGCAGGTGAGTCAGGTCCCCCTCTGTACGTTCGCGGCTGTGGTCGCGGTCGCCATCGCTCCGTGCGAACGTCGCGGGCCCCGACGCCCCGACGCGACGCGACGCGACGCGACGCGACGGCGTCCAAACAGGAAACCCTAAGCGAAGAGAGATCATTTCGATCCGTGTTTCGATTCTGAACGTTAAATGTTAAATTCTCGAACAAGAATAACTAATAAATCGAGAGATAGAAATCTACCGAATTGCGATTCATGGTGGATCCTGAATATAAATGCGATGTAAGCGATGATCTAGAATGACTCACGAGAGATCCTTCTTAAGGATCGAGCTACAGTGGATCAAGAATGATCGATATACATCATTTTATTATCACTTTTGCTCGAAGAATCTCTGTGATTAATTCGAGTCGTGTTTAAGCGAAAAAAACTTCCTAGAAACAAAAATCTTTTAGTAAAATTTTTTGTTATTTTAAGTAATAGGTAATTTTTAAATAATAAAATTATCGTATTAAATTAAACATATGGGGACTGAAGGTTGAGCGATCGTTTTGTTCAAAATTTATGAATAGGTTCAGAAACAAGGAACAATAACAGGTGGAAATTCACCCTCGAAACATTCTGCGCACCTATCTATAACCGTCTATCTGAGGTACTGTTATGAGGAGAGCATGTCGTTACGCTCCAAGAGAGTCTGGCATTTTGGCTATATTGAACAAACGACAGCTTATCGCATTGCAAATAATAATTGATAGAAGAATGTTAATGCCAAAGTTATCGTCGGAAAAACTATCAGTATGAAATAAGTAATTTTCTAAGAAAATAAAAATCAAAGTATAAGTAAAATATACAGAGATAAGATTATGGAGAATTATAAAAAATTAGATCAAAAAAATTAAGAAACGATAGATATAGAGATATAATCAATATAAAAATGAAATTTTATTTCTCGCAGTCTATATAATTTATATTATTTTTTTAGATTTGCGTCTCGAGACTCAATCGCAGATTATGGGATTTATTTTGCTATTTTGTGAATGTGTTATATTAAATTGAAATATATTATTTGGCTTCCTAGCATTCTCAGTGCATGTGATACGATAACGAGATGGAGGACGCTGAATCTATTGAAATCTCCCGCCAGTGAGTTCAATACCAGATATCAGAACGAGGAAAACTCTCTCTTATAGCATCTTATGATTGAATTTTGATTATGCTAAATTCTCTCTTCAATTGCGTAACGATAATTTTTCTAAAATTATTACAAATAAATCTTGAATTTTGTTAAAATTAATTTCAAGACATACATGTACTTCCGATTTCAATTATTTAAAATTTATTTAATTTTCCATAATATAAAAGCACTTTTTATCAATCAAGTCAAGTTTTTCGACCATTGTTATTTAATAATTCATTATTTAAAACATCTAAAGGAAATAATTTGCATTTGTATGACAAGAAAATTATAGCAGTGCCAAATGAGAGAATTATAACGTTGCGTGAATAATGGAATTTTCTAACGAGCGCGATAAACCACATTTCTCTTCCGTTGTATCGTACGTGACAATGAAAAATTTTGATTGCATGCGATACGATATTAATCGATATCGCTTGATGCAACGAACCTCGTGATACATTTGCAGAAAGTAGAACGATTCAACAATCGAAAGTGGCTTAAGTTAGTAAAAATAATTTCTCTGCCTAATCTTTATTTTGTTACAAGAGCTCGTTTTGTCTAATTCAGTTTGTTTCTATCATTATATAATAATAATTATATCACATATTGTGTTCGCTAATTATCGTTGCTTGATTATTCGACATCTTACTAATAATAAATTTCGCATGCTTCATTATTGAAACGTTTCCTTAAAAATATTAAATACGTGCACATGTGAGTTGTGATGAGACAAGAATTTACGAAATTACTAAGAATTTAGATTTCTCAACTAAACTGGAGAAACAAATTAAAGAAACTAATTAAATCCATCGACACAATTATACTATCTAATCATTAGAAAAGTGACAAGAACATAGAAACGACAAGTGACGTAGAGTCATATCGATAAGAATCTTAATGACATTATCGAGTAGAAAAGCGAATATCTTTATGTTTGACGAACATGATTTTCTTCTATTCTTGATTTAATTTTATTCCAGAAATATTTAATCTACAAATAAAATGTTTTTACAATTTAAAATTATAATTATTTCTTCACGTGTTTTTTTTTATTTAATATACTGAAAAAAAAGATTGGCTGCTGCAGCAAATTAGATGGTAAAATATGACATAGCATTTTTAATTGCAGCAGCCAATGTTTGGTTGTAACAGCCAATTTTTGGTTGCGTTAGCCTATCCGAAATGTCAGTATAGGATTTCGATAAGCTAACACAACCAAAAATTGGCTGCTGTAACCAAAATGCTATATCATATTTTACCATCTAATTTGCTGCAGCCAATCTTTTTTTTCAGTGTACCAAAATTTTAAATTACGTACAGTTTTTTTACAGGTTCTATATTAAATATATTCTTAATTTACATTTATAAGAAAAATATAGATTCTCTAAAGATTTTTATGGAATGCGATAAAATTGTTTATTTTAATAGGAATATAGTTCTGAACAAAACAAATGCTCAGGTATATTATGTTACAATGCTCGAAATACCTGATGGTCTTTCCGTGCCTTCGACAATGGAACGGCTTTTCCTCCAGAAATTTCCATTTATGGATTAGAAAAGAAAAGAAGAAGGCTCTTTCTGTAATAGATAAAATTTTTGCGGAGACACGTCATTACAAATGAGACGTTTTTCTCGAAAAAGAAAAAAAGTGGCCCATAGAATAATTCACAAGCTGGTTATCTCGTTGCGAGTGAGCTTCCGCTTTTATGCGCACCTTTCCGGTCACGTAAAAGCGCGCATTGACCGCGCAGGAGAAGGCATTCTTTCGTAACGGTATAAACTTTTACCTCTTCGGGATCACCGGTGTGGATCAGTGACCGACCCGAGAGAGTCACTACGATGACCCATGATCGTTCTCGGACGACAATCATCGAGAGACGAGTACTATGCTCAATTACAGCAAAGATCAGTTATCAATTCTCTTTGTGAGAGAAATAAATAATTTTATTGCACATTTTGTAATTTTTTATCGCTCAACTTTGAAGGTTCTTTTTATAATATTTAACTTGTACTTGAGGAAATTATATATATGTTCATTTAATAATTAACTTAACTTGTAAATTAGTAAAGCTTTCTTAATAATCCTGAAAAAACAATACAATTTTCTTAATTATTAAATTAAAAAAAATATTTATGTATTATTTTATAACGTAATTATAATGCACTTTACACGAATGAATCTTTATATTCCTTGACTTCTCGTCACAGACATTGTCCAAACTATCAAAAACTGTAAAGGCGCCCGTCAAACTCGAGAAAATGTCTTTCGTCCGCTCTGTGAAAAGATGTTTTAGACCTGGGCGAGGAACGGCTTATCGCGCTCGAGGAATTTCTGTGCACCTTCCTGATCATGCCGTAGCTGAGCACTCTTTTCATATGGAAATACGAGAGCTGATATACATTTAAATAAGCGACCACTTGTGTAAAAATATCGTCTCTGTTAGTTATTCCAATTGTTCAAACAATATCGAGACTTGTCAAAGCAAAGCAACGAACTGAAGAATCGGGGCGGCAGTTGATGAATTATTTGAAATAACGACGAATTACTTGAAATAAATTGATTTAATTGAAAGCGATAACAATGATTTACAAGTGAAACTTTTACAAGTGAGACATAATAGCACGTTTGCACATAACAATATGTATATCTGTCTTGTCCTAAGGATTACTCTAAAAATCACATCACTCAAGTTTTTGATTATACGAATTATACAGTATTACTGAATTTAGACAATATATTTTCGTTGAATATCAATAATACATTTTCTAGATACATTGTTTGCTATAGATGCCATTATTTTATGAATAGTTAATCGTTGGGTTATTAATTGTATTTGTTTTATAAAGAATGAAAAATATAATGTCATAAAAAATGTTATAGAAATTTTAAAAGTATAATTATTCAATATAATTATTAAAAAGGAATTTTCTTTATATGTATATCTCAAGGTCACAACTTATTATTGCATTTTAATTCAATTCCCTATTTCGTGCGGATGTAGATACCTAATAATTTTATTATCAAGAATTATATATATAAATTAGAATTATTTAAAGAAATTCTTCAAGTTTTGAAAATATTGAAGTCTTTCAAAAACCTTTAGTTTTGAATGATACTTTATAAGATACTAAGTAGCAAACTTTCGAAAGAGGGCATCGAACGCTCATTATTAGTCGTAGATGAAGTTACCAGGCTTTGTTATACGCGACACGATATCGATATCCATGCTAGAAGAGGTCGATAGTTTCACGAACAGACGTCGCGTCGTTTCCTCTCTGAAAAAGCATTTAACGGAACGTCATCTCGCGCGAGAGCGGAGGCGTGTACGCGTATGTGACGCAATTGTTCCACGTGTCGCCTGTCAATTTATATCGAGCACACCAACACTCGACACGACGACAACGAGGCGTCGCAAATAATTTCGCAGATAATTCGCTGCGGACGCAAAATATTTCGAGTGTATTAAACTCGTTTCTGCTGCGGGTGTACTTGTCAATCTATGTTTTTATTGCATTTCACATTTTTAGAGGAACTTGCGAACATAGAGAGCTCTTTGGAAGCTTCTACACGAGTATGCATTGTTCGCGTCCGATAATGAAACTTCTGATAAAATAAAATATTTTATCTAAAACGTTTTTTTTATATGTCACTATTGAAACCTTTGTATACTAATAATAGTTATTATACAACGTAATCCAACATACATAGGTTGTCTTTAACGATATATGGATTCTTCATATTAACGAATGATCTAAAGAATAATTTGGGATTTTAGACGAATTTTTTTTTCCATGTATATTTTCTTCTTATACATTTATTATTAAAATTATGTTTATATTATTTTTTAATTCTTTGATATACTGCAAGCATACACACAAATATATGTGTGTGTGTGTGTGTGTGTGTGTGTGTGTGTGTGTGTGTAAAATCAACAAATTTCGATAGCTCAAATTCTCTATCAAAAAGAAAATCTTTCTATTCGACTGACCGCGAAAGCGCACTCGTGGGATGTCCCAGCAGAAAAATGCAGCGAATCGAATGAAAGTTGCATTCGCACGAATGTACACGATACCGGCGTTAAATTACAGAACCGGCTCAGCGTGGCGTAATATTACGCTCCGTTCACTCGCGCGAAATTCAAATGCGAAAAATAAATTCCGATGCGTGTTCCGACTGGTGAGTGAATTCAAATAAAACGCGCGATTATTTCATACTTCACATCGGAAAGCAATTTTTAATTGTTAATTTGTGTTTATAATTTCTAGAAATACATACATTTAAAAATTAGATCCTAGATATCATATATTATTTTTCAAGTTATTTTTTACGTTAAAAAATTTAACTACGACAATTACTTTACAAACAAAACGACTTTTAATTAAAAAATTCTTCGAAAAAATATAATTTTTTAAAAATGTAAGTTAAAAACATATAAATAAAACTTATACCGCAAAATATTTTCTTCAACTAAGAATGCAGTATGGGATTTTGTGAAGACAGTTGTAACAAGGGTCACATGGTCTCTTATGAATGGCGCCAGAACTCCTGGGGTCCAGTATTTTTTCTAAGAAAGATATTTCACAGGTCCCGAGGACTCGCTTGAGTGGCCAATTTTGACAATTAACAGACCCTCTTTCGGGGCCCTAATTCGAATCTCATATATTGTAGTTAAAATTCTTGAATAAAGTCACAAGAAAAATGTATTTTCCGCCGAGATAACGCTATCAAAAAAGCCTGACTAATTATAGTTATTTTTGATGAATGCATCGACGAAAAACTTGCGTATCTTGATAATTTTACTTTGTCGATTTTTCATGAACTTATTTTTATTGTGAGAATGCCTCTCACCTTTCATTATTTTCCTTTAATTATAGGAAATTAACGTTTTATATATACAGAATATATACCTTATGTACACAAATTATTTAAAATTGTCGAATAAGTGCTTTTCTTTTATGACATATAATACTATTTAGAAAGCTATTCCTTCCGCAAATATTTCGTATGTATCATAATACAGCTGAGTCATTGGTGGCCAAGTGCAATCCACGTGCGATAATTTTTTCATACTTTCAACACGCGGCATGATAAATATTTTCGTTATATATACGAGGTAAATTAGAAATCTTTTTAAACATTTATAGCGAGCTTTAAGATAAAAAAAACTAAAAGAATAGATAAAATTCCAAACTAAAATAACGTTTTTTGTATCTATCGCTTTATCTTTTCTTGACGTGTTGGAAATATATTGAGCGAGATTTGAAAAATGACTTCTCTGTCAATATACAAACTGTGCTGGGAACTTTATATTAAATGTCAAGAGACAATTTTTTTTAAGAATCTCGAGACGACGACTTTGCTTTTGGAGAAGTTTAAATTGAAGATTAATTATACGTATGGTGATAGATAAACATATACAAAATAATTGAAATTATATATCAAAGATAGTATTTGTATAATATTTAAGTGCGATCTATTATTATTTAATTAATTATAAAGTATTAGTTATTATATCATATAAAATTTTTTTATTCCCTTCTTTTCTTCTTTTTATTAAATAAGTTAATTAATGATTCCTTTGGAATTTTACAAAGTTGCTTTAGTGTCATTTCACCTTCAAAGAGCATCAAACAAAACATATAACTTTTATGAATCGTAAAGCTAAGGTACATCACAGTGTTAAACGTAAAAACGTCATTGGCCGGTGAATACAGTTACTGATATATAACTTTGTAATCTAAACTTTTTCGAAATTAATATTATTGCTGCGATATTTTTTTGCGAATTTTCATAAAAATCTCCAGACTTTTTCGGGAACTCTTCATTAAAAAAAGATTTATCAGTAAATTTAAGAAGAGTTAAATGTCATTCCTGTTAATGATTCAAAATTGTTTATTCCATAGGAATAACATTTATTTTAAATAATATTATTTTACATATGCAATAATTTGAAAAATTTGTATAAAGATTTATAAGGAATAAACTTTTTCTTTTTTTTTAAAGATTATTTAATTTAAAGAACACAAAAAACAACACTAAATTTCTATATAACTTTTCTTTTTTTAACTCTTTACAGTTTACTTACAAAACTTTCTTATTTCTCATATTAATGTTATAAATGTATCAATATCTCAATTATCTCAATAGAGAAAAAGAAAGAATACAATTTTTTAATACCAGACGAGATACTTTCTGATAACTATAATGACTCTCTATTACGCAAGTCATTCATATAGTATCGGAATACTTTCATAGCGCTTATGTTATCATTGCGTCTACCACTTAGGAGCGAACGTGGATTTCCCGTAATCTATCCGATATATAAGTATAATCCCGTTGAAGGCACAAATAATGTAGATATGTGTGTGCTTGCGTGTATACGTTTCCTATCGATGTACGAGCCATCGCATAAAGTTGCGTAAAGTCGCGGCGGTTGCGACTCATCGCCGTTGTCGTGTATTTCTTCTCGCTCTTCAAGTTCTTCGACAAGTTCTTCGACAGTAATAACAAGTGGAATCGATCTTATTAGGATCGAGTACAGATTGCGTTGATATCATACATCCTGTTTGGTTCTTACGGATCAATTCGAGAAAGGAATTTCGCATGGAATAGAAAGATAGGCAGTGATTTATCGTTTTTGTTCATCAAGACTGATGCATGTCGCGATTTACAACAAAAGTCGTATTTCACAGCGTAACGCCATGGGAATGCAAGGATTACAAAAAAAAAAAAAATACGCTTGACCGTGGAATGTCGCGACAATTGTATGCTCGTTCCACATGAGCTCCCGATACGGCACGAAATCGCATTTATGATCGCTACACATATACATATGATAAGCGAAATCGCGCCGTGCTGGTTCGCTAAATCACGTTTTAGCGTTTCATGCCAATTACGAAGATTCGCGGGGGAAGTATCTCGTTGGAAAGTTAAATCGACGTGAGATATCTGCGAATCTGCGAGAGGAAATGAGATAAATGATGATTGATGGCGATAATAGAATATGTACCGAGATCAGAATCCGTAGGATCCTAAATGGTTCCAGGAGCTGGAAGAGGAAAATAAATTTCCGGAATTGACCGTGGAATCTCTCTATTTGTATGAAAAATATCGGAGAAAATTAATCTCAATTTATAATTTTATCGAAATCAAGAGAAATTCTCTAAATTGTTACAAAAAAGACTCCAACTGTAAAATAATACGCTTGAAATGTCTACCTCGATTGTTTCTGAATTTTTTAATTCATCAGGGAATAAATAGAAGTGACAAGATATAAATAAGCCAGAAATGTATAATGGACGTTTGACGAAACAATTCGCGTTTCGCATGTGATATAAATGCTAACAAGGACCATCTCCGCTGAATAGTCTCCTGTGGGAGATCGATTTTCCGAGAATTGTCAGTGGGTTGAATGGCTAAAGGATGACGAACACATTGACGTGCTAATTAGCGTTGAATCCCGATAGCTCGGGATGTGAAAGGAGCCTCGACGCCCGAATTGACTTCCGTTTATTCCAGATATTCTCTTCGTGGCTTGATGTAAAACGGGCGCGATTCGCACCGAAAATAATATGTCTCGTTCAACCGAATCCAATTTTAGCGAAGACGATTATGCATGTTTAATACGATCGCAAATTTTATCCCGCGGATGCCTCGCAATATGCACTGTTAAATCTATAGTGTCAAATTTAATCTAACGTGAGTCGCCACTATAATATCGTTATTTTTTACCAAAACGATAGTTAAATTTGACACTATATCATGTCAATTTGACACTATATAGTGTCAAATATTGTTTCAACCATTGTTTTAGTATAAAATAACGATATTATTGAGTAGGAGCAGTGGCGATTCACGTTAAGTTAAATTTGGCATTATAGATTTAACAGTGTGTGGCTATATTGGAAACGCTAGCTGTTATATCGCTCACGACACACTCATAAAATGCATCGTATTCATGTAATTCTGTACTATCCTAGATAAAGGAATTTACGGAAATTAGATAATGCTTATTGAGATGATCACATGATTATTTACGTAACGGCACAAAAAACGGAATAAGTAATTTTTCAAAAGTTAGGCTAATTGTAAATTTCAATTATCTTTGCGAACGTCGCATCCCGAAAAAAATTGCATCAAGAAGAATGTATTCATTTTGTATATTCTATAACTCCATTATTTATTTTATCGTATATTTTCTATTAAAGAAAAATCTATCATAAAGTGAATCACAGTAAAATTTCAGAAATTCCACGTCGTCGTGAAAGTCTATTTTCTTCACTCTTAAGGTATACTTCTTTGTTTTTCCACGAACCTTCTAGGTCTCTTTTAACCCTTTAGAATCTTTCAACGAGATTACGTCGTTGCACCTAACACAAAATGTAGGCGGCTCCTCTTACGCTTACGATGCTTGAAACGAAAAACGGTTAACGGCGGTTTCGCCTGGCCATCAAGTAACAACGCAACGTTGTTATAATACGCCTCTCTTCCTACACAGCTTTATGCATGTGTGCATATGTGCGTTGTTCAAGGCACGCACCTGAGCGTGAAGCGAGGGATTCGCGTTGATGCACCGATGTGGCTTCCAGCTACATTCACCTTACCTAGTACGTTTTGATATCTTAAAATTAAAAGTAAAAAAGTTTTATTAACTATATAACAGTTTAAATAATAGACAGTAAATGTAGGTTACCGAGTCAAAATTAAGATTATTTTTTAGATTATTTTTAATATAATTTTTTCTTTTATTTTTAAAAAAATTATTCAATTATTATTTATAAAACTCAAGATCATAACAATACGATTTTTTATCAAATTTATATTTACGGAATTATTACGTGTTGTTAAATTTAAGAAGATTTTAGAGACATGTGATACGATAAAATTAGGAAGAAGAGCCACATAGATGGCACAAAAATGGGCTTCTGGTGCGTGGCATATATCGTGTCTAATGCACTCTCGTCGGCCTTTGAGAGTCACATGTCGTCGATCTAATCATCGAACTTTCGAGCTGCGGAGATTGCGCTTCCGCGATAATTGCACTCGGATAATTAAATCGAGCGATTTTTTTTTCGTTACTTGGCGAGAAAGCCTCGGGCTGGACTCTCGTTCTACGACGTTGTCGAGCGGAACGCGATATTACAATGAGATTTAAAGGCGATCGATATTACGTACGTCAGACATACGGGTCGCGCGACTTGCCCTGGAGATTCCGCAATCTACGGTTTAAAATGGAAGGAAATCCCAACATTTAAAATTAAGTGTGCGGTGTGCGTAATGAAACGTAAAAATAATGAAGGAAGAATCAGGGAAAGAGAGAGTAACAAGAAAGCGGGATAACAAAAAGTGATAAAGAAAGGGTCAAATCACGCGATATATGCATCCACTCCGTATGCAAAATATGTGGGAAAGCGAGAGGGAGGCGTTGGCGTTTCTAAGGCGGAACACTGTATTCATCGTCGTCGACAGAATGCAATTCTGTTGTGCAGTTATCCGTCATTATGCGCCAGGTTGTGAGGTTGCGGTACTCTCGCTCATTGCATCCTGCCGTTTTTTCTATTGTAACTCCTTGGCCTTGCGTTAGAAGAAAACGCCATAATTATATCAAAAAAGAAAATAATAATGTGTCCATTCAAACAGCGTAAAAGAAAATTTTTTAAATGACATTGATATATTTTTCCTCCTTTGAAATTTTTCGTTTGACAATATCAGACATATTTAAATATCGTAATTTAATTTTAAATACTTTGATAATATTTTCGTATTTATAACATTTTTTAATTTATATTTATAATATTAATATTTATGTGTATAAATATATTTATCTTTCTTTGCATCTTCCTTAAAAATCAGATTTTCCCTCTATGCATTGCTAAATATACACAACAATTGTACTAGTTTAATAAAGGCGTCAATGATTTTTAATAATGCAGACGTAGAAAGTTCGTCGGCGTTGCTCCCTTCTCTCGGGCTTGTTATTAGTTAACTGCAACTTACATTGCGATGCACTGTCGTGCATAATTCCCGTAGACAGCGTATATGCGTCGTCATCTTTTTGCCTCTCGCTTCTCACGGGAAAAGCTGATTTCTTACAATACGGATAATAAACTTTTCTCTACCTCGGAAATTAACTTCCACACATGCAGGATCAATAATAATCAGATAGTTTTATTTTCACAAATAACAAGTAGCTGTTGTATCTTTTAAATTATACAATAATTCTCATTTATAATTTACTGATCAGCTTTCAATGTACATATTTTACATACATTGATATAAAATTAATAGGATGCACAAATTACACACACACACACACACACACACACACACACACACAAAATATAATTTTTTTATAAATTATGAAGATACATTACGGCGATACATTAATAATAACTTGAAAATTTTTGACCTTAATAAGAATTCTGAGAAAATATTTCTGTCTCACGTGGAGAATCAAAGTCTTATTACAGTGATACCTGCAGGGAGTATATTTTGCAATAGACAAAGGGACCTCCTTATTCGCGTCCGTCACGTATAACGCGATCGTTGAATTCCCACGTGTCAGTGAACCGAAAGCTCTGCAACACGAACTCGGCCATAGCCACGTGCAATAGTTCTGTTCTAGTTGCGGTTCTGTTTGCCTCTCCTTTCTTTCCCCCGAGATCAATACTCATTTCTCGTGAACAAAGCGTTTTATCAAGAACATTTCATTAAATATTGTCCAAGAAATTATTTCGTAGAAATGATTAACTCTCTGTTAATTTAATATTCATCAGTATTTGCATTCATAATCCTAAGATTTTGTTTATTTTATTTCCAATGTTTCGATTACGTGAAGAATTGTGTCGAGAAATTATGTTTATGTAGATTACCTTTCAATTAAAATTCTATTAAAATTTGTCATAAATTGCCAAAAATTAATTCGTTTCGTACATCAAGTGAATTATCGGTTTTTATTAACGAAGTGGAAGTGGCTCATAGAAATTTCCTTCCTCAGTCTCATCCTCGACACCTTCGTAATGGTTTCGTAAAACTAACCTCATCAAATCGTTCTATAGGACTTTCTGTAGTTCTGTAGCACACTCCAGAACTCGTCGGTATTCACCTACAGAGCTGATCGTTGTACGACTCGACTGACTCACAATTGCCACGCCTTCGTCGAACCGAGGCATAATACTCTTTGTTGCATTGCGCGGGAAATATTGCAGTTCGAGACAGCGTGTCGAAGTCTCAATTAGGCTAAGTTAAATTAAAAAATTGGAGGACGCGCTCGAGTAATTTATCAATGGATATTTTCATGATATCAATGGATATTTTCATATACACGCATATGTACATACATATATATACATACATATATTACTTAAAGTATAATTATAATACATTTCAAGTTATTTGGTCACGCCATACTTGATAGTAAAGCCAATGAAATAGTAAAGAATATCTCTCTGCTTTGTATGTTCTAAATTGAAAGAATGAAGAAGAGACAAGCTACTCGGAGAGAAAGTGGATTGTACTCTGTGCCAGGGAGAGCATATCGTACCTTCATGAAAAATTCTGTCGACCAAAAGGCGTGATTTATGATTTATTTATGATTGCGTTTACTTGTCATCGTGTGTAAAGATTGTTTATCTATGAATATGTATAAACACTTCTGGAATTGAAAAATTCGTAAAACAAAGTTTCAATTAAACCTCATGTTTCTAATTTGTGTTGCAATATTATTTTGCATTGATTAATATGGAAATTCAAATAATATGGCGGCGATACAGCATTTCTATTACATATATTCCTTAATAGCACAGTTTATTCTGGCGAACGTTCTTAGGACATAGGGATATCCTCTGAATGTTCTTTGGAACGTCCCTTGGAGATCTGTGCTGTTAGGGTTGCTTGTTGATTAATTTGAGAAAGAAGCAGCGTTTACGCAACCAAAGCTTAAATATTATATATTCAATAACTTACAGAAAGCAAAAAAAAGGTTTTTTTAGATTTGTAAACTTTTATGTGGCTTAAAAAATTATATATATGTCCATTATGTTGAATCGTAGAATGATTAATAAGTAAATCTTCGCTTCACTGATCCATTAATTGCAGCGCGAATCTTTTACGTCGTTATGCATCTTTTAATTTAAAGGACATGAGCAATTAAATTGCTCGCTCTACAAACTCGATTCTTAAATAGACGATATAATATCAGCTCATTGAGCACAAAATTACCGAACCTAACTGTCAAGATTAAACCAGTTACCAAGTGTTTTTTTTTTTTAGACATAGATGAAAAAGAGACCGGTTACATATTAACTGACAACTCAATGGTATTAGTCGACTAACGGATTAATCATTCTATTTTCATTGTAGACGTATTTCTTTTTTGATATTCTTGAAACGCGCGGCATACTTTCCCAGGCGATTGCGGTCGTCTCGCAGGTGTCCCGTAAGGATACGTCCGTGGTATCCTTACGGATGATGCATGCAAGTTGTTATGCTTTCTAACGGCAATTCTCCAAATCGTTCCGAATGGACTGCATTAGTGTGCAATTCGTCATGAACGCGATACATCCAATCAGGACTCGCGCATTTTCGGTTCTCCACGGTGATTCCCCCGATCCACGATGAAAGCCGTTACGTTATTTCCATGGCTTTCTACCATATAATGTATCTCAAATCGTCAATCGCATTAAATAAAAATAGGGTAATGAGAGTAACGGATTAATCATTCCATTTTCAACTGCTGAGCGCGCAGTTTATACTTGATGATGTTCAGAATAAAGGTGAACGCACATAGAAGTAGAAGTAAGCAGTAAGAAATTAATAATTGTCAACTGTCTGTT
Source organism: Mycetomoellerius zeteki (assembly GCF_001594055.1). Lineage (NCBI taxonomy): Eukaryota > Metazoa > Arthropoda > Insecta > Hymenoptera > Formicidae > Mycetomoellerius > Mycetomoellerius zeteki. Next base: position 1,012,288 of record NW_017257428.1, on the reverse strand, counting down.
TTCTTTTCTAAATGCGATAAAATCGAATTTACGGAGATAGATATATACGAATCAAAAGATTTGCTTGAATCACACATTAAGAATTAATTTTTAAATTTATGAAATGTAAATAGTCATACAAAGGTATTTGAGTGGATCTTGAATCTACGAAACCGTATACTTACGATATCATAATTTCTTGATTCTACGTCTTCATGAATTTTATTTCTTCTGATCCGATAGATTTCTAATAGAAATTGCGAATCTACAGTTTCTCGGATCTAATTATCCGCAATCCCCACACAGCGGACGCGTCATCGTTTGTCCCATACAGGAAGATCAACTTCCGGTAATTCCGTCATTGAAGCAATTCCAATTATGGATCTCCGTTTATGTTTACATGTTTTACACATTTCGCATGCGGGACACGCAAGTATGTATGTGAGTTTCTCGGGTGTGTCACGTATCTGTATATCGCAGAAAAACTCGCGCGAGATATGCTTACCAATTGACAGCTAATATTTACCAGAATTCTCTAGCTAATACGATTACTTGAATAATTAAGAATCACTTTTTAAATTTATGAAGTATAATAATTATAGTATATGAGAGTCTTTGAGATGATTGATCGTATAGATTTACAATATCATAGCTCCTTGATTCTACGTCTCTTTAAATTTTGGATTTGATTTCTTATGATCCGACAGATTTTCAATTGAAATCAGGAGACTGCAGTTTCTGAGATCCAATTATCCATGATCTAATATCTTTTAGAATATCCGTTGATTAAATTTTGTTTTAATCAAAATTTTGTTTAAGAATTGCATTAAAATATTCAACAAAACTCGAGTTGCCAAATAAAATTAATTTCTATTGAAATCCTTGTTTTAGAAAAATTAACTTTAATTTCATAATGACTAACATGGAAATATTTTAATTACAATTTATTTTTTTCTATTTTTTCTCATCAACTCTACAAAGAAATACCTTCTTTTCCATAAATTCGTAAATTTATGATCTTGTAATTAAACCTTTAGATTTAAAATCATAGATAGATTAAATTTGAAAATTGATGAATTTATAATAATATCCTAATCCCCCCCTTGCTTCTGTAGCTCTTATTTAATAACCTTGACATTTCTTAGTTTATGATAATAAATCCTCATTTGTCAATGTTCTACAATTTTGTTTTACGGTATATCTCAAAATCTGCGATTGAGTGCTCTATACTTACAACGAGTAAGATTGATGGCAACCGACCGATAAATAATGCATGACTTCTATTCGCACGTGGCGTTGTAAAGTTGCAAGATGACTGGCTGTCCTTTTCGGAAGAAAAGAGAATATGCTCGCGTAGTATGGTGAAAATCTTTTTGCATCTTCTTTGACGAGAATAAAAAAGGATTGTAACTCCGATAGTGAAGATCCGAGTATTGGCATCATCCGACATTTACGAGAATGGATGCTTTTAAGATCTAAATTCTGAATCAGAAATTGCACGAAAGGATCCGCAAAACTGTACTATCTAGGATGTAATTTTACTAAAATCTAGAATCTTTATAGCATCAAAGATATGATCATTCTGGAATTCTGATATCACAATTCTAAATATTCTATAGTAGAATATACATAGAATATATAAAGATTTTTTTGTGTCAAGGATCTATGAAATGCATTGATTTACAAGAACGTAGATATTCACAATCAAGAATCAACGACATCTTAGGGACCACATATGTAAAGTATACATATGACTGAACACGAACAAGTTCTTTCTCACGCGTAAGCGCTCATGACAAAATCATAGTTCATCCTTGGAGATAATGGCACGCAGAGAGAGGCGTTATGTAACACGACGTGTATGCTTGCGGTGATAAATCGTTTTCTTTTCTCGTAGGCAATCTTGCTCATAAATGCTGAGTTCGTTTCGGAGAGTGACTTGAGTGAGTGGCTTTATCGACCAATAACAAATATTAGGAGTTAAAAGGATTTAATATATCTATAAAGAAGCTGAACACACTTACTTTATTTAATCAAATTTAAATGAAATGAAATCAATATAAACGAGTCTAATAAAAAATATCCAAAACAATCGAAATAATCCTTTATTTTATTTTATTTTAATGTTAAAAATTAGCTAAAACAAAAACTAATGCTATAAAAATGTTAAAAAGCTTGTCCATCGATTGTTTGCGGTACAAGCAACTAAAGATTAAACACTGTCATTGATAATGCATGTGTCAGCACCTATATCTCATAATATATCGCGGCTGTTACCGATAATAAAAATTAGAGTGAAATAATAAAGTAGTCTCTCTTCTCTTTTTTTTTATCCTCCTCTCTCTCTCCTCTCTAATTTGCTCCATCTGTTTAGAAGATTATGAAAATAACTGAAATTACAAGCAAATCGCGATATGAAGAATTCGTTCTCATATAAAAGCGTGAGAAAAAACTTCTATTGGATTTTTTTATTAAAATATTAAGATTAAAATATTCTTTCTTACATTATGTTTATTTATAATATTCCAAGAATTAAGAATCTATATTCGTGATGACCACATCAGGATCGATGAACTATATGATCCAAAAAAGCCATGAAATCTGCGAATACTGTAACGCTAAGTGAACATTATTGCTAGAATTTGAAAACTCATCATCAAACTTCCTATAACGGAGTTTTATCTCTATTACAGTTCTGGCCACTTTGTTGGCTCTAACTCACGAAGCGCCCCAGAATCCCAAACATCAAAATTACGAGGAGCATCCTCGCGAGGCTTATTTCAACGGCTCGGCGTTCCTGAAATTGAGCTCCTTCGTATCGGTGCACCGTCACAGTGGCCTCAGCTTTCGCACGTGCGATCCCGGTCGACTATTTCTACAGAAGTACGATGACAATTCGATCAGTCTCGAGGTGACACCCGAGGGACTGCTCTTTGTGGCTGTCGTCGATCAGCAGAGATATCGAGCCAGGCTAAACGCCAGGCTACTCAACAACGTCTGGCACAGCGTCAACTTGCTTTTTAGACTCGGCAACCTCACCCTAAATGCCGCGGGTCACACTCAGGTAAATATTGATTAATATATAATTACAGAATATTGAATTAAATTTTTTACAATATATTTATATACATAATAATACATATATCGAAAATACAATAATATTCTATTTTATTTACCTTAAATCAATTCCAAAAATATCAAATAAATTTTGTAAAACTTCTGTTGAATACAAATGAAAAATTAGATTATATGTATATATATATATATAAAGAGCAGCTATTAAATATTAATATAAATTTAATCGACATAGTGTGACAATAATTATAGCCTCAAATTTTTTTCAAGAATGTTTTAATTAAAACATTAAAATTGAAATATTTGTTTCCTACATTATAGATATATATTTGTAATATTCAAAGAATTAAGAATCTATATTCGTAATAATCACTGTTACAAGTCGTAATTTATTGAAAAAAATTTATTACTTCAGATTTATTAATGTAAACAATTAACTTAATAGATTTTAAATATTTATGAGTAAAAATCGAGATGTGCAAAATCAATCTTAATAATATAAAATATAAAATAGATATATAAGAAACATTTTCTTTAGATGGTTGCGAATGCGACTTACAATTCCGCCATCCTAACGCTTCCTGACTATGATGTGAACAGTTCGCTCATAGTCGGCGAAGGATTCAGAGGTTGTATCTTGCAAGGGCCTGGGATTCTCTTCAACAACAGTATTAATAATGGAGCCATTTTCGGACCCTGCCCGTTGGATATCAAAGGATGTAAGAAAAAATCCATAATTCTTTTACATAATAATTTTTTTCTCTAAGTTATCGTAGAATATTCTTGCACCGATAAGCGTTGAATTATCACATATGATATGGGAGATAGTTAATATAGTTGCTATTATATACCTACAAATAATAGTAGAACACTCTTAAGCCAGAGTTACAATTAGTTAAGTCATCGAGCGATAATATTACAACAGTAGATCGATACCGTGCTCATTGTAAACAAAATGTTCCTAGATATAATAATTAGACAAGTTGTTAAGCAATTATCGAGTGATAACAGCAGATTAGATATCACTATATCAACGTGAAAAATTTAGAGATTAGCGAATATAAATTAGAAAAACACATAAATTTTTTAAATAATTTTAATTTTGATTATTCTTTTTATTTTATCATGCCTAATACTTTTTTTTATTTGATCTATCTCATTTTTGATATTTTACAATATATTAATTATTTATAAGTATTAAATGCAGCATGTACTTTTAGTTTCGTCTCGGAATTGAAACAAGAAAGGATTTTGCACCAACCAATTTTTTCTCTTTCTTTGGGAATGATTTATCGTGACATTTGTTCTGTAAATCTTTTACATTATCTTTATACAAAACTAGATTACAACAGGGAAGAAGAAGAAGAAGGCAAGAGAAAAAGAAAAGTATTTTAAATAAAGTAGCGTTGCACGTGTTTCTTCTGAGTAAAGTGCACTCATTGCATGCGAGTTTTGTGAAAAATAAAAAATTTTCAGGTGGAACGAGCGGCCTCGGCACAGGGGTCACTTCCGCCACAATGGCCACTATGGATTTCTGTCACCATGAGCCATGCATGATGCATGGTAAATGCGTGTCGCGACAGGATCGCTACGAGTGCCACTGTTACGCCCGATATTCCGGCAACAACTGCCAAATTGACAATGGTAGACCTCGTCGATACCTTGAATACGCGGCGTTTACGGCATATGTGGGGCGAACGGATTCATACTCGACGCGCGCGTTAAACGGCAATGTTACATCATATAATTACGCCTGCGTCGTGACGAGAAGATATCGTCCTGTCGTAGATTTATTCCTAGTTTCACGAAAACATTTCATGAAAATAATGCAAAATCAAATTAAGATATTAATGAAAAACTTTATATACACGGAATGTTGAAACATGAATTAGATATTACAGTATTATGTTTTTCAAACTCTGTCGTACCGGCAAATAATTACATATATGTCTATAAATTGAAAATTCAGTTCAATTCAAGGGAGTAATTTGTTATATATTTTTACTGTATTAGGATATTTAATATTAACACATTTTTCCTCGTAAGAGATTAGAATCTAATGTAATTACACTGCTGCGATAAATAGGGTATGAACTCTGTATCGTCCTTCCCCACTAGTTCGTACATGACATACATACATCGTAAATGTAGATTTGTTTTGCTTTGAATCAATTTATAGAAATTTATAGAAATGCTTTTTGTCTAACATTCAAACATTTGCTTCAAAAAATCATGCTCGCTCAATTATTTTAGATACGTGTTGCTTTTTTTCTTTAAACAATACTATTTGCCAGAAAAATTGCCTCGAAGTTAAGCAAAATAAGTTGCTTTGCGAAAAATTGCTTAAACATACGAATATTATCGTATTTGTAAAAAAAGCAAATGTCGATAATTATGAGGGTGGATCAAATATAAACGAGAATTTTTTTATTATTATTTATTAGACGAGGATAAAAATCTGAAGAAAACAAATTATTTTTCTACATAGTTCCCTGCTACATTAATACATTTTTGCCAGCGGATAGGTAGTTTGGCGATCCCGTTTTCATAAAAAGTAGTCGGTTGTGTCTGCAGTCAATTGCGCACGAATTCCTCTACACCCGCATCGTCCATGATTCATATTGTCCTCCCAATTCTTCTTTCAGGGGTCCAAACAAATAATAATCCTATAGAAAGATTTGTCCCAATGCGTTTATCATTTATTTGGGCCGCTAAAATTGGGAGAGTTCGAGGATGATGCGGATGAGTACGTCCGCTAGCAAAAATGTATTAACGTAGCAGGGAACTATATAGAAAAATAATTTGTTTTCTTCAGATTTTTATTCTCGTCCAATAATAATAAAAGAATTCTCGTTTATATTTGATCCACCCTCGTACATTTCACTCAAACTAAATATAAAAACTAATACTTATTTTGTAAATCGTTTATTATTAATAATCAATTTGTTTTTAATAGTTTTATTTTTTTTCTGTCTATATTTAATAATTTTGTAAATAATTAAATTTATTTATAATTTTTAGATTTATAATAACGTAATTACAATTTATAATTATATTTATTGTTACACAGATATAATTGTAAAAAAATGAGAATATAATTTAAAAAAAGATCTTTTACACTTCTGCATGCGATTAATCAATGCCATTGCAATTAATATCGCCCCATTTTTTCTTTCGTCGACTTTGTATCCAAAAAAATACTTTTGATAAAAAAACGAATTTTTTTCTCAGGCCCACCCTGTAAGAGTGCACCTTGCCGCAACGGTGGCACCTGCAGCGAAGATGTACGCGGTGATTTCAGTTGTAGCTGCAAGCCCGGTTTTACTGGCAGCTTCTGCGAATCTCAACTGGGAGTACGATTGTGCGAGCAGAATCCGTGTAGAAACGACGGCATTTGCATGGCGCTAACAGACAGCGAGTACAAGTGCCAGTGTCAGTCTGGTTGGACTGGAAAGAAGTGTGAAACTAATATCAATGAATGTGCTCCGAATCCGTGCAAAAACGGTGGCATCTGCATCGACGGGATCAATAATTATACATGCAGATGCGATAGAACTGGGTGAGTCTCTTTAAGTATAGCTGAAATTATAGACTTTAAAACAAAATTGCAATTCATATACTATATAACATATAATATATATAAATTGCATATAATATATAACATGTCTTGGCATTGCTCAACTTGCTACTTTATTCCATTAATTTTCGCGAAAATAATGCTGCACAAATTCTTCTAGATTTTTCTATTTATAATACATTTCATTTCTCTTCTCTTCAGCTATGAGGGTCTCAACTGTGACGAAGACATCGACGAATGTGAGGCGAATCCGTGCTTGAATAACGGCATATGCTATGATTATTACGGCGCCTATATCTGCCACTGTCCGACAGGCTTCGAGGGTCAGAATTGCGAGCTTAATCTGAACGAGTGCTTAACCGAACCCTGTGCTAATGGCGGTAAGTGCATCGACGACGTGGGCACTTACCACTGTGAGTGCCTCCCAGGATTCACCGGTCGACATTGCGAACTGAGAGGTCTATGCGAAAACGCAGCCTGTCCGCCTAACAGCATCTGCGTGGAGGACGCCCATGGGCCTCAGTGTGTCTGTAATCCCGGTTTTATGGGTAATCCGCCTAATTGCACTGTCAACTATTGCGCCAGCAATCCTTGCGCCAACGGTGGCACTTGTATCAGCGGCAAAGATGGTTTCAACTGCACCTGCTTGTCTGAATGGAGAGGTAAAAATTAATCACGATTAAGTTTAACAATATTTGCTCCGATATTGTAAAATTATCCTAATATTGACATTTTTACGTAAATGAAAAGTCATTTATTTTATACCAACTTACAAAATGTTCTCTTCCTCTATTAATAATTTTTATAGTCTCTATAATTATCTTGATTACAATTGTCTTTTTCATACATTTTTATTTTTTCAACAAAGCAACTTTAATTTCTATTTATAATTTACCGTAAATGAAAAAAATATTTTTAGTTATTTTTAATTTTAATTTTTAATAATATCGGTTTTCCGATACATTAAGGCTAATTCTACAATGTGCTCTTTGTTTCCTGTTTCTTGCTGTTTATCTCTTGCTTTCTTGATCAAAAAGGCAAGAGACAAACAGAGACAAACAGCAAGAAACAGGAAACAAAGAGCACATTGTAGAATTAGACTTAGAATTTTCTTAAGAGAAAACTAAATGTTTTTGCAGGGAAGAATTGCCAGATCGATGTAGACGAATGCCTATCACAGCCATGCCAGAATGGTGGTACTTGTATCGACCGTGTTAATGGATACACCTGCAACTGCACTAGAGATTTCGTGGGTGATAATTGCGAACGGGAATATGATGCATGCGTCGTAAATCCTTGTCAAAACAATGGTACCTGTATGCTGATGCCAAGATCAAAGAGAGAATTCGTTTGCGAATGTCCACATGGCTTTGAGGGCAAGGTATCGTAATTTTGATTTATAAAATGTACAGAATTTATATTATATATTTTATTGAGAAATTTGGATGCGAAAATGTAAAGTAAATTTAACTAAATTTAATACGATGTGATTCAAGGTGTGCGACGTGAATATCGATGATTGCATAGACGTGGTGTGTCCAGATGACAAGATTTGCGTTGATGGTATCGCTGATTACGAATGCAAATGCCGCGAAGGCTACAGAGATCCCAATTGCACACTGATTGTGGATCATTGTGCGACGAAACCGTGCAACAACAATAGCACGTGCATCGATCTCGGTGATCACGGTTTCGATTGCAAATGTACAGAAGGCTTTCAAGGCAAGTATTATTTTAAACAATTATAGATGACTCACAAAATCAAAGAGTTGGGCAACTTTCTGAATTAGTTTTTAAATGAATAGAGCATAACAGCAATTTCGTAACGATGTAAATAAGGATTTTATTAACTTTATTTTACACACACACACACACACACACACACACCCACATATGCACATGTACCAATTTTTCCTTGTGTGTAGCGTTATTATTATATTTTTTTAGTTTTCATGAAAAAAAACTACGTAAGAAAATGTAGATACAATAAAACGATTTCCGAACGGTCGCGAAAAAAATTGTATTGTCCTTTAATTTTAATGTACTATTATATTAATTTAGTCATACAGTTTTATCTTTTTGATTGAAATAAAGATATGCATTTGTATTTTTCAAAAAAAGAAACTTTTAACTTGTTTGTATTATCAGAAAAATATAATATTTCAAACACTTTCTTTTGCAAAAATTGAATTTTTAAATATCATCCGCAGGTCAGTATTGCGATCTTGATGTGAACGAATGTGAGTTGCACGGCAATTCTCTATGCAACAACGGGATCTGCATTAATACTGAGGGTAGCTACAACTGCTTCTGCCGGCCAGGCTTTTCCGGCGATCATTGTGACATCAACATCGATGAATGTTTGTGCGGTCCTTGCAAGAATAATGCTACGTGCCTCGATGGTATCAACATGTTCCAATGTCTATGTCAACCTGGTTATACTGGTAAAACTTGCGAGGTAGACGTGAACGAGTGCGACAGCAACCCGTGCCACAACGGGGCACAATGCGTCAATGGTATAGCATCGTACACGTGCGTGTGCCCGGTGGGTTTTCTTGGTGTTAATTGCGAGATCAACGTCGACGAATGCGATTCGTCACCTTGCATGAATCAAGGAAAATGTATCGATGGCATAAATGCTTACACTTGCGATTGCAGCGATACTGGTTTTGAGGTAAAGCTCCTTTTAATAAATTAAGAAATTAATTTGCTATGCTTGTTATTATCAATAGAACCTTTTTTTGAATGCACACAGCTATTTTGTGATTCTAATTACTTTTTACATTCAGTCTTTTTATTTAATTTAATGTATTAAATATTTAACTTGTGGAAAATAATTTTTAAAAGTAAGTTAATTTAATTTCTTTAATTGTTGTGTCTAATAATATTTAATTCAATATTTTTATTTATTTTTACATATCATTTAAATTTAAAAAATAAGAGTTTTATTAAATTTAATTGTTTATTTATAACTTAAAATTTTTTTAATTCCGATTTTTAAGGGTCTACATTGCGAGAATAATATCGACGAATGTTTGCCGCGACCGTGTGTAAATGGTGGACTGTGTCTGGACGACATCAAAAGTTACAAATGCCAATGCTATACCGGCTACACTGGTAAGAACTGCGAAATAGATGTGAACGAGTGCGAGAGTTCGCCATGTCAATATAATGGCACTTGTCTCGAGCGGTCAAACAAAAATCTTTACAAGAGCGAGGCCCTGAATTTACCTGCGATCTTTACTCAGGAATTCAATTACACCAATGCCAGCGGGTAAGCCTTTAAATGAATCTTTCAGCTAATTCCCAGTTTTTCTCACTTTCTTAAAAATTTAGATATTATTTCCTTCATTTTTTCATTAATTTCATCATGATTTTGCGTATAGATCTTATTTTATTTCAAAATTTTATTCAGAAATATTTCACGTTCCATAAAATGCGTAACGCATTAAAAAGATGACTTGAAATCTGTGATTTTCGGAATACTTTTTACATTTTTTATCGGATATCAAAGGAATAAGTTCTTGAAATCTTAATAGGTATGAGTGCCTCTGCGTCCAAGGTGTCACCGGCAAGAATTGTGAGGTGAATATCAACGAATGTGACAGCAATCCCTGTGGTCCAGGTACTTGTATGGATCGTATCGGTGGCTACACTTGCGATTGTGATGAAGGCTACGAAGGAGATCACTGCCAGCACGAGATTGACGAATGCAAAAGATACAGTCCCTGCGAGCATGGAGTGTGCACAGATGGTAAAGCCGATTATTTTTGCACTTGTGAACCAGAATACGGTGGCAAAAATTGCTCGGTAAAGTTAATGGGCTGTCAGAGCAATGCCTGTCAAAATGGAGGCACTTGTTGGCCCTACCTAGTCGATGAGACCATCCACAAGTTCAACTGCACGTGTCCCAACGGCTACCACGGTGAAGTTTGCGATTATGTAAGTATATGTAATTATGTTTCATCTTATTAAGCATTTTTTAAACAATTTTAATATAATTTTGAATAATTAAAAACATTCCGCGTTTCACACACAAATCATCGTTTTATAACTCATTTTTAACTAACAGATTTTTTAATATCCAATACAATTTTTGCTTTGTTCACAAAACTTTTCTATTTTTATCATACTTGAAAAAATTTCGAGTAATTAACAATCATTAGTCATTGAATGCAAAAGAATTTATTATTCACGCTTAATTATGCCTTATCGCACACGTTAACTTTTTCCCGAAGCGCTTCTGGCGGAAGAAGGTGCGTAAACGTGTCCCGCTTGTACAAGCAATTTAATAAACATCTTAAGAGTGTTATTACTCGATAAATTCACAGGTGACGACAATGTCTCTAAGCGGCAGTTCGTATGTCTTGGTGAACACTACGCGCGACGAGGGCTATGATATCCAATTTCGCTTCAGAACTACTTTACCAAATGGTCTGCTAGCTATCGGTAGGGGTGTGACCATTTATATTCTCCAGTTGGTGAACGGCAAACTCAATATACATTCTAGTATATTAAATAAATGGGATGGAGTCTTCGTTGGTAGTGGACTCAACGATTCCAATTGGCAAAAAGCCTTTGTAGCGATCAACGCGACTCATCTCGTTCTTTCCGCCAATGAGGAACAAACTATCTATCCCATCAGTCCCAATGAAGGTTCCAATTCATCGAATCACACATCTTTCCCTACGACTTTTGTGGGCGGGAGTCACATCAGCTCCTTGAGCTTCTTGAGAAGATTGTCCCGCTTACCTTCGTTTACTTTCTTTGTCGGCTGCATGGAAGACGTTATCATCAACGGCGAATGGGTACGTTGATCTTTTATTAATCTCGATTTATTTTGATCTATTTTGATTAATAATAAATTAATCAGAAAATTTTAAACTCTTTTGCTTTTAACTTATTAATTTTTATTGCCAATCTACATAATAACAATTTTTTTATTTGCCAAATTCTTAAAATCAATTGTGGTATCTTCATAATAATTTATACATGCAACATTTCATGATTTCAAACTTTATCTCAGGTCTACTCCGGTACCACATCAAAAACTGTGTACATGGAGGATGTGGAACCGGGCTGTCCTCGCGAGGCTCAGTGCTCACCAAACCCTTGTAAAAACGGCGGTCACTGTACTGATCGTTGGCGCGACTTCTATTGCAAGTGCGAGCGTCCTTACCTCGGTCACACATGCCAGTACAACATGACAGCAGCCACCTTTGGCTACGAGAATATCACGAATGGTTACGTGACCGTAAGGGTCAGCGACGCGGCCAGGCGTACTGTCAGCTCGGTCGTTGATATCTCCATGTTTATTCGCACGCGGGAGAGTTACGGTGATATCTTCTATCTGGGCACAGAACCAGATTCCCAAGTCGATCAGAAGTCTCAAGAGAAGACCTACATAGCGGCACAATTAGAAGGCGGAGAATTGCGTGTGAGGATTCAATTTAACGGCACGGAAGCTTACACCGTCGGTGGTGTAAAGCTCAATGATGGAAACAACCATCTGATCCAAGTAGCGAGAAATGTCACTCTTGTTCAAGTGAAAATCAACGGTACTGAATACTTCCGCAAAACCATCAGTGCTACAGGTGACCTAAATGTTACCGTTTTCTATTTGGGAGGACTACCACAGTCATCACGATATATTCGCCAAGTTGATAGCAGACAAATGGAAGTACAACAAACTCCACAAATTAATTTCAAAGGCATTATCCAAGATGTGCAGATATCAAACGGTACGAGAACGATGGTCGTGGAATTTTTCCCGTTAAAGGTGATTAGAATCTTTTTTCATATTAACAATAATTACATGTACAATATACTTTTAGATTTATATATAACTCTTATTTTCTCTTAGGCACAGGACATTCCTGCACTTATTCAATTCGGTAATGTCTCCTTCGATTCTGAAAAAATCCTCGAGGGCGTGGTGTCGGATGATGTGTGTGTGAGCAGTCCCTGCAATCACAATGGCACATGTCATGTCACGTGGAACGACTTCTGGTGTCAGTGCCCACGGGGTTACACTGGCAAAACTTGCCAAGAGATGGAATTCTGTCAGTTGCAAGACTGTCCGGCGGGGTCACGTTGCCAGAACCTTGATGACGGTTACGAGTGCATCGCTAATGCGACCTTTGACGGTGTTTCCACTGTCTTCACGTATACGTACGGTCGCGTTACAGATACTGTCAGTGATCTACCACTTGACATCATCGAGATCACCTACCGATCCAATACCGGTGGCACGCTACTTCACATAGCGCCTCACATGGGTGACCAACATTTCACCGTGTCCGTCTTCAAAGACAACGTCACTGTATCCTGGCGGCTCGATTTAGAAAATCATAATAATGTCTCTTTTGGTAAGAACCAACCTGACGGAAACTGGACTTCATTGTTCATCAAACTGAACAACAATTCCGTGGTGTGCGGTTACGTCAATCCTACTGAAGAGCAGTCTCACGTGAGTCTCAACTTTAGCTTCCAACTGTGGTACGATCTACTGGTGACAGGAACAGTCACCCTCGGTGGAATTTCCTCCAGTGCTTTGTCCGACAAGGATACTTATCTTACTGTTGGATCCAGACCTGAGAGTAGAAACGGAATTGAGGGCAATAGCGTGGATTATGAGCATAGGCTGACGACTACCATGCCCCCACATAGTATGATATCCGGTGCGTATAAAATTTTATATACTAAAGAATTTTAATTAGCTTTAAATTAACGTTATTACACGTTGTATGCAACAAATATTAAATTAATATCACAGTTTATTTCGTATCATTTTTAAAATGGAAATACATAAACTCCGAACTTTTAATCCCTAATTCCACTCGGCTCTGAAAATTCGAGAAATTCAATCCTTATTGTTTTCATTTTAAAACTTTTAATCGTCTCCGCGTAGAATTGATTCTCCCTTTTTTTAGTTGCTTTAAAAAAATGTTTAATATTTTTTTCTTGAAATCAGAAAATTATTCTTTTCTTTACATGCATAGGAGAACCATTTAAGGGTTGTCTCGGTGAAGTACGTATCGGTAGCATATTGTTGCACTATTTCACCTACGAAGAAGTTTATCAGAATGCGAATTTCACCCCGTTGGAGTACCTGGAATTGCAGAGTAACGATAACGCCACTCATCGCGACAGCATCGGTTGTCAATTGTGTTTCGACACGGATTGCCAAAACAACGGTTATTGCTTTGATAAGGGCAATAGTTACGTGTGCGAATGTCCGGCAGGTTATGCCGAGGACGACTGTTCTATTAATATCGACGAGTGCATCGATAACAAATGCCAAAACGGCGCAACTTGTGTCGATGGTATCGCCAATTATACCTGCGTGTGCAAGAACGGATGGCAGGGATGGCTGTAAGTATTCTCTTTTCTTTAAATTATTTTGTTATTATTATACATATATATATAAAATTATTAAATAAAATATCGATATCATTAATATTTTAATGAATAATTTTTTATAATTTTATAAATTAATTGTGTGTGTGTGTGCGTGCGTGCGTGCGTGCGTGCGTGCGTGCGTGCGTGTGTGTGTGTGTTTGTAACTAATAATTATAAAAAAGACATTAACGATAATTAATAAATAATAATTGATAATCAAATTTAAGTATTAAGTATTTAACATCAGCAAATATTTATAATTGATTAACATGATCGAATGTCAGTTGATACAGAAAAGTCATACATTTTGTATATAGGGGACATTTACAAAAAATTTCTGAATCATTTTTATCAACTTATCATATCAGAAAGTCACGCGCATATCACAACTATATCTATAGCTATACATATCACAACAAAACAAAGATAAATTCCATGAAACTGCGTATTCTGTAACAATTAAGAAGGGATTATGACTCTCTCTTATCAATTTCCTTTCTTATCTGATTACAGATGCGATAGCGACATCAACGAGTGCGTAACGCTCGGTCCGTGTAAACACGAGGGCGTATGCGTAAATCTACCAGGCTCGTTCAGGTGTGAGTGCCCTGATCAATTCACCGGTGAACTATGCGAAAGCTTCCGGCTAATTACCTGCAAGAACGAGCCATGTAAGAGCGGAGCAACCACGTCCTGCTTAGACGAACCGAATCCAAAGACCGGTAACAACTTCACCTGCAACTGCGCACCCGGCTACGACGGCCCGACCTGTGACACGCCCTACTGTTTCCACACGAAGTGCCAAAACGGAGGCAGATGCGAGTTCCTCATCCCATATAAGGTATATCTCTCTTCCTTTTCTGCGTTTTTATATTTTGATATTCTAAGGAGTATAATTTGAAAATATTTTTTTGTTATTTTATTATATACCTAATTAAATTTTCTATTAGATCCTTATTTGGAAGTTTCGAGAGGACAACAGTAAATTATAAAAATAAAAGTTTCTGGACTAAAAATTTTAAACCTATAAGTTTTAGAAATCTCGAACATCTTTAAATTCTTAGATTTTATAATTTGCATTTGGAATTGTGATCCAAGTTTCATCTCTTAGGAGTTCTTTTGTATCGTTTAATCATTCTGCAATTATTATTACATGAAATAGGCGCCGAAATGCGTTTGCCTTGCCGGTTATACTGGTACATACTGCGAGACCAATATCGATGACTGCGCGGTGGATTCTGAGGGCAACGGACCTTGCCAGAATGACGGCAAGTGCTACGACGGAGTGAACAAGTATGTGTGCGATTGCCAAGGTACTGGATACTCCGGAATTAATTGTTCCGTCGATGTGAATGAATGTCAGGATTTAGAGATCGATTGTGGGCACGGTAAATGCGAGAATCTACCTGGTATCTATCAGTGCATCTGCGACGACGGCTATTGCGGCTACAATTGCGGCATGGCGAATCCATGCCAGGATGTGAGTCCTTTAATTTTTTGCCGAGAAAATTAAAACGTAAAATAGCGCCATTGATAAATAACAAAAGATGGAAAAGAAATTGCAAAAAATAATTTAGTATAAAATCTAATAAATAAACTATTATATATATATAGTATATATTAGAAATTTGGAAAAGCTTAATAAAAAAATAAAATTTTACGAGTCCTCATTAAAGTTATGATAATTAAAATTAAAACCAAAGAAATTATAATAATTATTCGCACGTGTTTAATTTCTTCTCAATTACTATAATGTGAATAATCTTTGTTTTAATATTTGATTTAGGATTTCTGCCACAACGGTGGCACATGCGAATGTGGTGACGATAGCGAATACATATGTCGATGCGCTCCTAATTACACGGGACGAAATTGTACAGAGGTAAAATAAAATTTGAAGAAGATTTAGATCATATGCACAAGTTATGAAATTAACTAATTCGCCAGTGATTCAATAAGAATGCATAAAATATGTACAATATTATTATTCTCTATACAAAATATAGCTTTTAAATATTAAAAACAATTACATATATAATATGTGTATATATGTATATATATTATATAAACAAATAAATATATTAAATATACATATAATGTACATAACGAAGTTTATTTATATAAATTATTTATTTTTATGTACATATATCCATAACAAATATATACATAATTTATATTTTTCAGCTGGAATATAATTATTTAAGCGGCCAAGCCCTTGACATAGTGGTAATCGTAGGCCCGATCGTGGGCTGTCTCCTCCTAATTGCCATCGTGTCTCTTGTAGCGCTTTTTATGATGGCAAGGAAAAAACGTGCAACACGTGGCACATACAGTCCAAGTGCTCAGGAGTTCAGCAATCCAAGAGTGGAGATGGATAATGTAATGAAGCCTCCACCAGAGGAGAGATTGATTTAATCGGGTGGAGGTAAACCGTAATTAGGTAATGCGAGTGAATTTCGATATGTGGAAACTGCTTTTCGAAAGAGCAGATTTCGTCCTACACGAAAGAAAAGTAATAAGAATAAAATAGTATCCTTTCTTTTACTCTTTTTCTAAAGTTAAATTTATAATTAATCTATTAAATTATAAATTTTTTGTTCTTATATAATTTTTTTTACCTACGAATTTGCAAATGTAAATTTTTCCATATATCGAGCCATTTGCATAGCCTAGTCTTCCAAAAATGTGATTCACCATTGCGAAGATTTTCGACTGAATGCAGATGGCTCAATGAACAGCCAAGTCGTTGACGTGAAACGATCATCGCGTCTTCTAGTCCTCGCTGTTTCATTGTTACAAAAAAATAGACAGAAAGGAAAATTTATATATATATATATATATATTGTAAAATTAAATTTTAGATCTTTTGGAATTTGATTAAAAAATTTCTGTAAAGTCCTTTTAATTCAATATTTGTAAAAAATCACGTAGACAATGATTCTAAGATTAATAAAATAAACGTTTTTACGATACAATTTTCGACGGCATGTTTGCCAATAGAGGATTATCGATCAAGTGGATTTGAAAACTTGGCATTGCGTTGAAACTTCAAAGTCAACGTTTTGTTTCGAGCTTTCTGAGTAATGTATAATATGGAGTGTCTTAGAGAAAGAGTATATTCATTGCATGCACGAATGTTTTCTAAATAATTTACATTTTAAAAAGATCGTAATTCTTTTACTTGAATCCAAGGGACCAATGACGATATTCTAAAATTCGAGAATTCGAAGATTTAGAAGTTCAATGATTCTAAAGATTCGACAAGCTATAGATTCGGAATGTTAAGAATCTATATAAGAGATTAAAAAATTCTAAATTTAAGAATTCTAAGAATTACGGAAGATAATATTCGAGTATCAAATAATATTCGGATAAAAAGGTTTTATTTAATAATAATAATAATAATAAAGAACTATCTCTCCCTTTCTCTCTCTCTTTCTCTGAGACAGCCTGTAAATAACACGCGTAAAATAAATATCACGTAGATTATAATAAAGTGTACTTAAAGCTCTCAGAAGTGTCCTTAAGACGTAAAGCAATACTCGAAGGAAGCGAATCCGAGCAAACAGTCCCGTCCATTTTAGTGCCTAATGTATACTTAAAGAGATATTATTTATAAGTCACGATGCATGCAATATTGATGAATGAGAATAAACAAAGGAAACAAGCAAAACGATATTCCAAAAAAGCATACGACTTAAAAATACATGCTAGATCTCGAGAATAATGCATAATATTCTTACGCTTGCAAAAGAATATGTGAATTAAGGGAAATTTTTACATAGAAATTTATTCTGCGAATTCAAACTTTTTATTCTTGTATCTCTATTCTGCTAATTACATTTATTTTCCTCTGATTAAATTTTTATTAAACTTGTAATAACTTCCCCCTATTTAAAATTTAATTTTAATTTTTTCTTTATTTAATCTATTTGGTTTTTTAAATTTTTATTAATTCCTTTTAATTCCCATCTTATTTTTAGTGTCATTTTATATTTTTTGCTTCTATTAAACTGTTCAACATTTATTTTAATTTGCTTTTAACACGTTTTTTATTTATTCGATACAATTTTAATTATGTTATTTATTAATTAAATTGCAATAAAGTTCTCTTTTAATTTGCCTATTTTCGCAAGAATTAGTCTTAAATATCGTCAAACAGCGACATATATTCTGACTTATTATAAAGAAACGTCGATAATGTTAAGTATTTCCGATGTGAGCATAAAAAAGAAAAATTCTTCGCGCGCACGGAAAAACTCGTATTATCACCGCGCCTGTTAATTTTGTACATAGACATAGCTCGTAAGATAAAATGATTATTAACGACTTTATCACATTTAGGATTTTATATGACTATTAGATATTTAACGATAACAAACGTATTAATCGATACGTACTTATAACTACCACGACCAAAGTAGCGACGAGGCGATATCTTATAAGATTTTATCTTGCGATTTTATAAGCGTTTGATTCTTCACTTATAAAGCATTTGTGTTCAAGACTGAGTTCCCAGCGTCTGAAATAAGAAAAATAAAGAAAATCCAGATGTATATACCGAATATATGTATATATACATTCCATATTTATATATTCAACAAAATTAAATGTGTATTAATTACATCCTTTTTATTCAATTTTGTTATTTTGCCAAAATATGTAAAAATTATCTGAATATGTATAGTTCAAATAACTATTCCGTTTCTATTCATTTCAAAACGCTATCATGTAAAATTATTTATACGCATAATTTTTATTTCACAGTAAATATAGGTATATCTATGTCTAAATCTTCGACATAAGAGAGAAAAAATACAGCAGATTTGAGCGCGTTTTATTTGATATAAACGAGTCGAAAATATACAATACATTGCGTTACACAATTAAATATAGCGACTCCAAGCGGACGACTAAATGTACAAAATCAATAAACGCATATACATATGCGTTTATTGATTTTGTACATTTAGTCGTCCGCTTGGAGTCGCTATATTTAATTGTGTAACGCAATGTATTGTATATTTTCGACTCGTTTATATCAAATAAAACGCGCTCAAATCTGCTGTATTTTTTCTCTCTTATGTCGAAGATTTAGACATAGATATACCTATATTTACTGTGAAATAAAAATTATGCGTATAAATAATTTTACATGATAGCGTTTTGAAATGAATAGAAACGGAATAGTTATTTGAACTATACATATTCAGATAATTTTTACATATTTTGGCAAAATAACAAAATTGAATAAAAAGGATGTAATTAATACACATTTAATTTTGTTGAATATATAAATATGGAATGTATATATACATATATTCGGTATATACATCTGGATTTTCTTTATTTTTCTTATTTCAGACGCTGGGAACTCAGTCTTGAACACAAATGCTTTATAAGTGAAGAATCAAACGCTTATAAAATCGCAAGATAAAATCTTATAAGATATCGCCTCGTCGCTACTTTGGTCGTGGTAGTTATAAGTACGTATCGATTAATACGTTTGTTATCGTTAAATATCTAATAGTCATATAAAATCCTAAATGTGATAAAGTCGTTAATAATCATTTTATCTTACGAGCTATGTCTATGTACAAAATTAACAGGCGCGGTGATAATACGAGTTTTTCCGTGCGCGCGAAGAATTTTTCTTTTTTATGCTCACATCGGAAATACTTAACATTATCGACGTTTCTTTATAATAAGTCAGAATATATGTCGCTGTTTGACGATATTTAAGACTAATTCTTGCGAAAATAGGCAAATTAAAAGAGAACTTTATTGCAATTTAATTAATAAATAACATAATTAAAATTGTATCGAATAAATAAAAAACGTGTTAAAAGCAAATTAAAATAAATGTTGAACAGTTTAATAGAAGCAAAAAATATAAAATGACACTAAAAATAAGATGGGAATTAAAAGGAATTAATAAAAATTTAAAAAACCAAATAGATTAAATAAAGAAAAAATTAAAATTAAATTTTAAATAGGGGGAAGTTATTACAAGTTTAATAAAAATTTAATCAGAGGAAAATAAATGTAATTAGCAGAATAGAGATACAAGAATAAAAAGTTTGAATTCGCAGAATAAATTTCTATGTAAAAATTTCCCTTAATTCACATATTCTTTTGCAAGCGTAAGAATATTATGCATTATTCTCGAGATCTAGCATGTATTTTTAAGTCGTATGCTTTTTTGGAATATCGTTTTGCTTGTTTCCTTTGTTTATTCTCATTCATCAATATTGCATGCATCGTGACTTATAAATAATATCTCTTTAAGTATACATTAGGCACTAAAATGGACGGGACTGTTTGCTCGGATTCGCTTCCTTCGAGTATTGCTTTACGTCTTAAGGACACTTCTGAGAGCTTTAAGTACACTTTATTATAATCTACGTGATATTTATTTTACGCGTGTTATTTACAGGCTGTCTCAGAGAAAGAGAGAGAGAAAGGGAGAGATAGTTCTTTATTATTATTATTATTATTAAATAAAACCTTTTTATCCGAATATTATTTGATACTCGAATATTATCTTCCGTAATTCTTAGAATTCTTAAATTTAGAATTTTTTAATCTCTTATATAGATTCTTAACATTCCGAATCTATAGCTTGTCGAATCTTTAGAATCATTGAACTTCTAAATCTTCGAATTCTCGAATTTTAGAATATCGTCATTGGTCCCTTGGATTCAAGTAAAAGAATTACGATCTTTTTAAAATGTAAATTATTTAGAAAACATTCGTGCATGCAATGAATATACTCTTTCTCTAAGACACTCCATATTATACATTACTCAGAAAGCTCGAAACAAAACGTTGACTTTGAAGTTTCAACGCAATGCCAAGTTTTCAAATCCACTTGATCGATAATCCTCTATTGGCAAACATGCCGTCGAAAATTGTATCGTAAAAACGTTTATTTTATTAATCTTAGAATCATTGTCTACGTGATTTTTTACAAATATTGAATTAAAAGGACTTTACAGAAATTTTTTAATCAAATTCCAAAAGATCTAAAATTTAATTTTACAATATATATATATATATATATA
>NW_017257428.1:950240-990459 GCF_001594055.1 Mycetomoellerius zeteki | reverse complement strand
ATATATATATATATATATATATTGTAAAATTAAATTTTAGATCTTTTGAAATTAGATTAAAAAATTTCTGTAAAGTCCTTTTAATTCAATATTTGTAAAAAATCACGTAGACAATGATTCTAAGATTAATAAAATAAACGTTTTTACGATACAATTTTCGACGGCATGTTTGCCAATAGAGGATTATCGATCAAGTGGATTTGAAAACTTGGCATTGCGTTGAAACTTCAAAGTCAACGTTTTGTTTCGAGCTTTCTGAGTAATGTATAATATGGAGTGTCTTAGAGAAAGAGTATATTCATTGCATGCACGAATGTTTTCTAAATAATTTACATTTTAAAAAGATCGTAATTCTTTTACTTGAATCCAAGGGACCAATGACGATATTCTAAAATTCGAGAATTCGAAGATTTAGAAGTTCAATGATTCTAAAGATTCGACAAGCTATAGATTCGGAATGTTAAGAATCTATATAAGAGATTAAAAAATTCTAAATTTAAGAATTCTAAGAATTACGGAAGATAATATTCGAGTATCAAATAATATTCGGATAAAAAGGTTTTATTTAATAATAATAATAATAATAAAGAACTATCTCTCCCTTTCTCTCTCTCTTTCTCTGAGACAGCCTGTAAATAACACGCGTAAAATAAATATCACGTAGATTATAATAAAGTGTACTTAAAGCTCTCAGAAGTGTCCTTAAGACGTAAAGCAATACTCGAAGGAAGCGAATCCGAGCAAACAGTCCCGTCCATTTTAGTGCCTAATGTATACTTAAAGAGATATTATTTATAAGTCACGATGCATGCAATATTGATGAATGAGAATAAACAAAGGAAACAAGCAAAACGATATTCCAAAAAAGCATACGACTTAAAAATACATGCTAGATCTCGAGAATAATGCATAATATTCTTACGCTTGCAAAAGAATATGTGAATTAAGGGAAATTTTTACATAGAAATTTATTCTGCGAATTCAAACTTTTTATTCTTGTATCTCTATTCTGCTAATTACATTTATTTTCCTCTGATTAAATTTTTATTAAACTTGTAATAACTTCCCCCTATTTAAAATTTAATTTTAATTTTTTCTTTATTTAATCTATTTGGTTTTTTAAATTTTTATTAATTCCTTTTAATTCCCATCTTATTTTTAGTGTCATTTTATATTTTTTGCTTCTATTAAACTGTTCAACATTTATTTTAATTTGCTTTTAACACGTTTTTTATTTATTCGATACAATTTTAATTATGTTATTTATTAATTAAATTGCAATAAAGTTCTCTTTTAATTTGCCTATTTTCGCAAGAATTAGTCTTAAATATCGTCAAACAGCGACATATATTCTGACTTATTATAAAGAAACGTCGATAATGTTAAGTATTTCCGATGTGAGCATAAAAAAGAAAAATTCTTCGCGCGCACGGAAAAACTCGTATTATCACCGCGCCTGTTAATTTTGTACATAGACATAGCTCGTAAGATAAAATGATTATTAACGACTTTATCACATTTAGGATTTTATATGACTATTAGATATTTAACGATAACAAACGTATTAATCGATACGTACTTATAACTACCACGACCAAAGTAGCGACGAGGCGATATCTTATAAGATTTTATCTTGCGATTTTATAAGCGTTTGATTCTTCACTTATAAAGCATTTGTGTTCAAGACTGAGTTCCCAGCGTCTGAAATAAGAAAAATAAAGAAAATCCAGATGTATATACCGAATATATGTATATATACATTCCATATTTATATATTCAACAAAATTAAATGTGTATTAATTACATCCTTTTTATTCAATTTTGTTATTTTGCCAAAATATGTAAAAATTATCTGAATATGTATAGTTCAAATAACTATTCCGTTTCTATTCATTTCAAAACGCTATCATGTAAAATTATTTATACGCATAATTTTTATTTCACAGTAAATATAGGTATATCTATGTCTAAATCTTCGACATAAGAGAGAAAAAATACAGCAGATTTGAGCGCGTTTTATTTGATATAAACGAGTCGAAAATATACAATACATTGCGTTACACAATTAAATATAGCGACTCCAAGCGGACGACTAAATGTACAAAATCAATAAACGCATATACATATGCGTTTATTGATTTTGTACATTTAGTCGTCCGCTTGGAGTCGCTATATTTATTTTATCGACTAATAAAGATGCTTATTGATGCGTCCATTCGTTTGTTAGAATGGACGCATCAATAAGCATCTTTATTAGTCGATAAAATAAAATACAGAGCAGCTAAAACAATATATAGTATGTATGAATAATATAAAAAATATCATGATAAAACTTCTAAAATTATATACAGTGAGTTAAAAAATAACGGACTAGATTTAAATATACATATGATGATGTGTCAGAAAATAAAACTCTTTACAATCTGAACAAGAAAAGGGAATGGAGCAGTCGTCAAATTTAGCCTGTGTTCTTGCCATTCACTTTGCTTAATTTATTCCGTGAAATTTTATCGAAGAATAAAAGCCCGGCAGCGCGTTCAATGCTGTCTGGTGGGACCTGTTAAAAAAATTGATCAAATTCTTATAATATAAATTTATTATCTCTCGTTATACATACTAAATAAATTTAATACATCTTATATTTTTACACTTGTATAATTATTCTAATACGTTTAGTTTTAATAATTTCTTCTATTATAATTAATAAGCAATGTATTGACAATATTTAATTATATATTTATATTGCTATACACTTAAATATATATTTATAATTTATATTTATATATACAGAATGTTCTACATAGTTTTTAATATCTTTTATATTATATATATATGTGTATATATATATAGAATTTTTTGGAATACCTGGAAATTAGTAAGCGGCGCGTTGTCGTCAATCGGTGTATTCGGCATTACAAAAGCTTCCATTTCAAGTTTGCCATCGCTGGTTTCACCAACGATCACTTTGTAAAAATGTGTAGGCACTGCCACATGATTTGAACCTATGACCTCATAACGCACATATTTTTTTCCATCTGCTTCTCTTCTGTAAATGAAAAGTAACAGGATAAATTTATTACAATACTTTTCAAAATTAAGTTTCAAGTAAGACAAGCGAACCTTAAGTTTTATAGTAAAAATGACAATAGTTTGGAGACACGGTAGTGTCTCGGCGCTAAGCAAGCGTAGCATCATATATATAATATGTGATAATAATAGTAATAATAGAAAAATTGAATATTAATAAGGTAAATAATAATAATATGAAAATAGACAAGATTCACAAAATAAAAACTGGAAACAGCAAGGAAACGCACTTAGGAAGGTACAACGGTCCTGTGCACACGTAAACATCCTGGTAAACATTTGTCAATTTTCGAACGTATTTCTCCAGTCTGTTCCAGGAATCTCTATTGAAGCCTTTTCCGATTTGTGGTGCCATATTAGTGAGGAAAAAGGTTTGCTCTATGTGTTTCTGATCCACTCTATGATTCCCAGCTGCTGCCAGATGACCACGATCATAGCCGCTTCCTTTGTAGTCTGTATTCTGTGATCTGTTGGCATCATCAAAATTAAGACTCAGTCTCAATAGATTAATTTAATCTACTAAATTTAATTAATAAATTTTCAGATTTTTTAAGAATAATCTAAAACTTAATAGTAAAAAATTTTATTTCTTTACCTGAAAAAAGGATGTATACTCTCATCAGGCTTGAACTCACACTTTGAGCGTTCTACTTTACTGTTGTACTGCAATCTCTCCTTGGTCATGTGCTCAAACACCCAATGAGCAACTTTGTTTCGTCTGTCATAAGAGAGCACAAAATCCTCATACGACCTGACATGATCCAATCCGGGAAAACCAAATTTCATAATCTGCCGCAATATTACCAAGGTCCAATACGACTATTAGAATTTTTGTAATAATGCTACAAATAATTCAGCAGTTTCTACACATGTCGTTAAGATACTTAATTCTTTTCTTGTGATGCCATCAAATTATGTTTATTATTAAATCGTTTATCATTACATAACAATTGATTTGTCAAAAATCAATTGCAAATTACGAAATTCTCTTAATTTGCCGCTACTATATAAATATATAAATATATATATGTAACATATATAATTAAATCTGAGGGGTTAGTCAATCGTCCTTGATCCGACCCTCGATTTTCACCCACCTGCGATACCCTTGTAGCTGTCGAAGACACTTTGGAGCCCATGTCGCGGTTGCTTTCAACAGGTGTCAAGGGGGTAGCCGCCGAAACGGTGCCGAATAGAGGCAAACACGGCATATTCCGGAGTCGCGCCGCTGACAACACATTTGTTTCATTGTCTTTCGAATATCGCCTTTGTTCGGAGAATTTGCCCAAACACCAGCCCCCCAAACCCGCGCTAGTCAGAGCAGTTAGATTAAACACTATTCGTCTCATTCTATTTACGTTATTCTTTGTTCTCCCACGTGATTGTTAACTTCGTAATTAAGAAAATGTATCCAACGCGAAAAAATGAATAGGGTTAGGAACAGTTAGAAACTCACTACAGCAGTGTCGGGTAAAGTTAGAATGAACACGTGTTATCTTGCTATATGCAGTAGTATCCTAAATACATATATATATGGTATTTTGATCTATTTTTTATTATGAAATAGAATTAATTCTGATGGTGTAAATTTTGAATTTCTATTAGTGGAAAAATTAGATTATTTTTTTTTGTTTCATCTCACAAGAGAACTTTTATTAATTTATCGTAATAAATATAATGAAAATTCGACACTTCTACATACACGCGCGCGCGCGCGCGCACACATAATTACACTTATTTCCAATCGTTTATGAAAAATAAATAAGTCTGAAAAACGATAGATATAAAGCAACGGCTTCTTACATACTCATATATTAGTCGGTATTTTATGTATAAAAATTCTTTATTTACAATGAGAACTTTACAATCAGAACATCTTATATATACAATATCAAGATCTACTTTATAAACATGATTCTCTTGCACATATTTTTATTACTTCAAATTATTCAGATTTTTTATGAGATTCCATATAACTAAACATAAACTATTTGAAAAATAGCTTTATTAATCAAGAGTAATAAGAGGTTATACAATTGAATCATTTAATATTGAAAGAACATTTAGTTTGAAAAGTTTCTATTTAAAACTTTCTCGAATCTGTATGAAATTATACAAAAATTTAATTTTCAATTAAAAAAAGTGGATTGGTCACTGATTAAATAAAAAAAAACATTCGAAATAAATAAATAATTTACTTTAAATATTGTCTTGGTTAATTCTATTAAGTCTAGAAAATCTGTTATGAAATTATACAGCATTTTATTATGGAGCAAATAAATTATTCTTTTGTCATTACAAAAGTTCTTCCAAATCTCACAAGATAATATCAATCACTGTTATTCTCATCGGAATCCTCTACCAAGATAGTGTCATGACCAGGTAACATTCGCGGATCAAAAGTATTCTGAAAGCATTTCTGGAACACTACTTTTGCCCTCTTGACCATTTTCCGAGGCGGCGACTGCGGCACATTTTCGTCTAAGCCAACACAAACTATTGCATCTTCTTTCTCCTTTTGATTTTCTCTATCATCCGTCGATTTTCTCTTTGTGATGCTAGAAAATACTGAATTTACTAACTTCCGTTGGCCCTCCGAAATCTTCTTACTAATCGTCGAAGATGTGCTAGCAGGACTACTGCATGTGACAGAGCGACAACTTTGTACCGGCCTATGTGAATTTCTTTCTTGCACACCATTTATAGAATTATTGGCATTTGTGGTAACGATGCTCACAGAAGCATTCCTATTTTCATTAAGTGTTTTGTCCAACTGAATTTTCTTTTTTATTAGCGTATTCTTGGACACATCACTAACTGTAGGTTTGCTAGATTTTTTTATTCGACTCGAGGACACTTTGTTGACACGATTGGATGTACTCTTTGAAGCATTCTTTTTTCGAACAGATTGCACTTGTCTACTGACAATCGATATGTCTGACTGACTGTCACAGTCTGGACTTAGAGTTGATAATAACACGTTTGTTTCAAAGGCTTGAGTTTTCACCGTAAACAATATTGGTCTAAAAAAAGTTATCTTGAAAAATCAATAATTATCGAAATATAAATACTCAATTTTATATTACTGATATATAGAAATAATACTTCAATATATTAATCTTTAACTATCAAAGTATATATCTACTTAATATTAAATAGCTTGAGAATTTAATGTATACCTTCCTGCTGTTCCAAAACTTGCAATAATTGGAACGCCTACGCTCTCACTAAAAACGAGTAAGGCTTTGACTTCTTTTAAACAAAATGTGATACTTGTTTCGTTGCCAATCGTGTAACGATCAAATTCTCCAATACCAAAGGCCAGCTGGGTACGTGTAGTATTTGCCATAACTGTAATACATATGACTGTAGTATTAATTGACATTAATTGACAGTAATATATTAATTACTACATTATTTTGCATCTTATATATGCTAGAAGTGAAACATTTCTTACGTGATTCATCATCCACATAGTTTCTAAATAATAATTTATTTGGCGTTATCTGAAGCGTTATTTCGATCAAATTTTGTGGAAAATTTTGCAGAGCCTCTGTAAATGTTCGAGCTCGTGATGTCAATTCATTAGACATACCATCCTTAGTGTATGATGCCTATTTAATCCAAAGTTTCATTATCTGATATGACCAATAAAGTTCAAATGAAAATTTGATCCTCAGATATTTTCTTTTTTATGATATTAAAAAATTATTACTTTTTAATTACTCAAATATTCAGAATATTTGGAAATACTATAATTAATAGAATTAGTCAAGTTTAAGTAGTTTCTAAGCATTAAGTAGTATCATTCTCTAAATTATATCTGAGAATCAATTTTAACAAGAAAAATGTTTTTAGTGTACTTGCAACTTTTCAGAATCCAAAATGGATATCAAATGGGACACGTTGATACCATTTTTATATTTTAAGATAAATACTAGATTACAGGCATCCATCTCCAAATGAATGTGACAAGTTTCTACATGCTTGTCCAATGTATGTGCAGATTTGAAGACTGTCATTGCGCTCTGTAAATTGTAGAATAGGCTAAATATCGTGTACATAAATGTATTTGAAATAGATACTACCCTCATTGAAATTTTACACTTCTGTGCTTCTTCTTCTTCGAGATCTCCAAGATCATAGTAAGAGAAGAAACTCCTGTGAAACGTGAAGTCTGAATATGCTGATTTTACCATGTTGACTGTGCGAAAAGAGATAGATTCCTTTTGAGGATTCACATACATCTCGTCTCCAATCTTTGCTAGTGTATGTATTGCCTTTGCCAAAACTGCATTAATAAAAAAATGCTAATTAAAAAATCCAGTACAAAGAAGCTTCATGAAATTATATTTATCTGAATTTTTGTTCTGATGCATATTAAATTTTTTAAAAGTTTTGGAGTCCTATTCTGTAACTCTTAACGACTGCAACGATACCGTTACATTGTTATTGTGTAGATTTTATATATAGTAAAAAAGCTGCACAACGACAATTTAACGATATCGTTAGAGTCGTTAAGAGTTACAGAATAGGTCCCTTATTTAGCTCAAGTATAACATTTAATACATTCTTTTGTAAATAATAATGTATCCAGTACAAAATAAATAAGTATAAAAGATTAAATTAGTCACATGTAACAAAAAATTTTAAATTAAATTGACGATTTTCGTTTGCGCTATAAAACAACAATTCTGATTTCTCTAACAAAGAATTAAGAGAATGACGAACATACTTTTGATGTTACCGCCGGGTATGACGCATTTCATGTTGAATACTTTTTATTCTATACGCGACTAAATTTGACAAAAATATATACACATATAAAATATTTTCCGATTTATAACAATTCTAACAAAACAATGCACTACTCATTTGAACTTTCACGCGCGGTCATAAACGCAATAATAATAATTTTGAAGACCATTCAGGGTGGAAGATTGAATAGGTTATGTCACAGATAAAATAATACTTGAGATCTGCAACAGTGAATAAAATGTAGCGCCTTGAATAAACTGGAAATATTCGGAATCGAGATAGTGCAATTTCTTTGTCAATTATTTAGATTTTTATTTTCACGATTTGAAATCCTACGATATCAATAATTGCTATAATCAGAGAGAAACCTCAGAGTGGACATCCCGTCCACTATAATTTATAGTGATCCGTTTTTTTTTGTGGGTGAGTATATTTACAAATTACAAAGAAAAGAAGACCGTCGGTAAAATCGATCAGCGGGAGTGATGAAGGGCCTTTAGAATCCAAACGCTCATTTTTGTTTCCTCGAATTTTGTCATCACTTCAAAATTACCGCGACGCAAATGTTTAAATGGCCGGATTTGGAATCTGCGCAGATCAGTACAAAATTCATCTCGAAAACGTTCTGACTTCCGTTCATGTATATTGTATGTATATTGTACACTTCGTCACTTCCGGTGTCATGTTTGACGTTTCAGCATCTGTCAGCTTCTTGTGTATTATATTATAGCAATTATTAATATCGTGTGATTATAAATATCGAAATATATCAAAAGGAGATAATTACAAAAATCATGGTGAGTAATACAAAAATAATCAATAAATGTGTGAAAAATTGAAAATTGTTTTAGTAATCTAACCTTAAAATAGGTGTAGTATATTATTTTATAATTTCTTTCATTCATTGAACTTGTATTGTGTAATTAGAAAATCATTTATAGTTAAAATTTAATTATTTTCTGTTTATAAATAATATTTTAATTTATTTCAGTTTACCTCAATAATTTACAATTGTCAATTTTTATCTCATAAAGTTCTGACTTTAAAAAATGTATACATATTTTTTACTCAGAAAAAGAAAATTATTTAATATAATACCATATACTAAGCTTTTAAAATCTCTTATTTGAAAGTGAGTACAGAAACAAATTTTTTCAGCTTGTGTTGGTATTAGGAGACTTGCACATTCCACATAGATGTAGTAGTCTCCCAAGTAAATTCAAGAAACTGCTGGTACCAGGAAGAATACAGCATATCTTATGCACTGGCAATCTTTGTACAAAGGAGTCCTATGATTATCTCAAGACATTAGCCAGTGATGTACATGTAGTCAGAGGAGATTTCGATGAGGTATATATTCATCCAACAGTTTTGTTTAATCATTTAAACACAAAAACATGGAATAATATTAAAATGTAGTTAAAACAATGCTCTTTCTACCAATGTAGATCAACTGTAATCTCGGTTCAATTAACCAAGATTAAAATTAAACTACATTGGTAGAAATGGACAATTAGATACAATTAGATCAAGTAAAATTGAGAACAAGAAAAATAGAGTTATTATTGATTAAGTTAAATTACAAGAAACTGCATAATTTTAAATATTATTACGTGCAAATCAAAACAAAGAATTTTATTTGTTTACAGAATCTAAATTATCCAGAACAGAAAGTAGTTACTGTAGGCCAGTTCAGAATAGGACTTTCCCATGGACATCAAGTAGTTCCATGGGGTGATCCAGAATCTTTAGCCTTGATACAGAGACAATTAGATGTCGATATTCTCATATCTGGACACACACATAAATTTGAAGCCTATGAACATGAAAATAAATTCTATATCAATCCTGGATCAGCCACCGGAGCTTACAATCCTCTAGATACGTAAGTTTTTTTTATAAAAATCTAAAAATGATATTAAAAAATATTAAAGTGTATCAAATATAATATTTTTGACAATAAATATATTTCCAAAGATTCAGTTCACAAATATATTCTATTTTTTTTTATTACAAATCTATTTTTAAATTAATTATTTAATACAATATTTTAATCGTTAATGTATAAATTTTCTCTGAAAAATAGACACCTTTACAATAATATAAAATAAACAATAATTTACAACAATAATTTACAATAATAAATTTACAATAATAATTAGTGCGATAAAAAAATTCTATGGGAATTCTTTTTTAATAATAATTTGTTTTTAGGTCAGTTATACCATCATTCGTATTGATGGACATTCAAAGTTCAACAGTGGTTACATACGTATATCAACTGGTCGGAGATGAAGTTAAAGTGGAAAGAATTGAATATAAGAAAAGTTAGAATCATCGGAATTTCCAGAATATATCTATTATGGATTATATCCCAAAATTTACTAAGAATGCAATTATGTGCGTGAATATTCAACATTTATCAAATACTTTTAATCTGTCTCAGATTAATTAATTAATTAGCATTTAAAAATAATTCGTATATTTGTTGTAAATAAAGTAATATCACTATTATATATGAAATAAATACTTTGTAAGAGTAGATTGATAGACAAATAACTTTGAAAAAAAGTTGTCCTTGATAATATTTATATAATTTTCTATATAAAATTCTATAAAATTATCCCCTACATAGCGTTTAATATATGGTTTAGTATTCAATTTCTTTATTTCCAAGAAAGACCTAATATGAAAGATGAAACAATGTTTTTTCTGCTTATGACAAATATATAACAGAAAAATAAAAACATACGTATATCTTATTAAAATAGTAATTCAGATAATACAACATTCATTCTGGCAAACTCTCTCATAAATTTATAAATTAAAAATAAATAATTGTTCGTTATTCTATTATTTTCTGGATTTCCTTAGAAGTGTAAACCCTTCGCCAGTAAACGCCTTAAACTCGTCTGGATCCTTCGTCTAAAAGAATACAAACAATATTAATCACAATACAATCGCGTGTACTGCCATGTGAAGTTGCCATAAATTAAAATTATAGATCTGCATTTAACAATAAAGTTCGAGACAAAATTTTATTTATAATTCTATGTCGTAGACTGTAGAGAACTGCAACTAAAGTTCTACCTCCTTATTATTCGCTGGCTTCATATTTCGCAGGAACCTAAGAGTGCCTATTTGATAATCATAATCTGGTATTCCGCGAACATAGGTCGGCTTGGTAGTTACAGTTTCCTGCTTGGGCATGTCTTTGCGTTTTTTACCATCCAGCCGGACCCCTTCACCCTGAAAAGGTACAAAGCCAGTCTGCGCCGGCATCAAATCAGCCAGATGCTCTATATCATCTTCTTCCTTCTTTGGCTTTCGTATTGGCTCTTTATAGCCTACCGGTGGAGCAAACTCCACATTCATATCACACTCAATGATACTAACTGCTGGACCAGGTCTGGTTTCTAGCACACACATTTCGTAAATCTTCTGATTATATTTGATCGCAATCACATCACCTGTAGTTAGACAGGCAAAGCTGCGCAAGCCATTCTCTAATACAGCCTTTGGATTTGTAATGTCTAGAAAGTCTTCTGACTGTGGCTGAAAACGAGAGAATGTTGCAACTGGTAATGACACACTCTCTACATTCAGTAACTCGCCTTCCTCCAGCAAAAGATTATGCATCATCTATGAAAAAAAACAAATAATTTATTATTTATCTATTATCATTATATATATATATATAAAAAGAGTTGTAAGATTTCTGTTCACTAACCCAATAAGGCAAATAGACTTTTCCTTCATCAGCGATAAATTCCAATACACCACAATGAGTAATTCTATTTGTTTTCTTGTTGGTTAGTTTGAATAACATCGGGTAAATAATATTGAGCCTTGTAAGCTGCTCCAAGGCAGATGGTGGCATGATTACTAAAAAGTAGATCAATCATGCAGTGTTCTTCCTGTTATCATCTAATTACCAGTTGGTACTCACTCTTGCCGCCGCGTTCAACATCCTGACGATAGGTTCCAGGCAACATCGACACTGAGAAGCATTTGTACTGAGTGTTGAAGGGCCGCGGAATCTCCGGGAACATGTTAAACCCGAACTGAAACTGAAAAGTCATCCAATGTCATGCTAAATTGTTAACCTCAATTACTCTCCTTTAGGGAAACAAATTTTGGCAAGATTTTCGCCGTTTCCCTGGTTACCCTGGTAGAATCATCGATTTCTTCGGCTCTCTTACCATGGTTGTCGATTCTCTTGATGATTTTTTCTTTATAGGATTTTTTTCTATAGCAACATGAATTTTCAACGAGTCACAAGCGTCACGAATCACCGTCACATTTGCATCAATTTGTATGTAACTTTATTCTTCTTCTTCAATTGGCTTTAATTTGAGAAGTCGAAAATACGATCAGAACCAAAGAGGTACGTTCTACCTAACCCTCACAACTTAAGGTGCATTCACATGCAAGCGTCAAGCAGCGGAAGCAGCAACCAATCAACGAGGCGATTTTTACAGTGGCGTAAAAAATATTTTTTTACACCACTATTTTTTACTCGTATCGCCCAGCTGATTGGTTGCTGCTTCCACTGTTTAACGCTTCACGCTTGCATGTGAATGCTCACTAGTGCTCACAACTGTTCACAACGCTTGCTATGGATTCGTTCACAATCCACCAATCCGATCATGGGCAAATTAAACATGATGGGTTGGATCCATTAGAGTCTTAAGGTTGTTTGCAAGCTCCAACATGCTTTAACATGCTCCAATCGTAGCTCCTACTCACTCTATCAAGTGTGTTGGAGTGAGTAGGAGCTATGATTGGAGCATGTTGGATGCGAATAAAATCATAACCCCGTATCTACAATAGAGTTTTAAGCCTTAAGCCATAAGAAATGGACGAATCATAGTCGATTATTCCCCTCGAATTCGACTATAATTGGTCAATTTCTTACGACTTAAGGCTTAAAACACCTATTGTAGATCCGGAGTAATGGAGTTGTAAACACACTGGGTGTATTCGGTACTACTGCTGGATTCACACTGCATCCGATTTTCGTCGTACGACGAAAATCGGATGCAGTGTGAATCCAGCATTATACCGCTCACTGAGCACTCAGCGAGCTCTTGAATCTGTTTGGTCTATATTTTTAATTCTAACGGAATATGCCAATCAGATGCAAGAGCTCACTGAGCGATTGTAATACTGAATACACCCATTCTTTGATTAGTCAATTCGTAAAATTCTTTGTTCTTATTGGTCGCTCAAACGCTTCGAAGCGTTTGTAGCGTCAAGTGGACCGCAGCCTAATGGTGAATTCGATTGGAAGCACTCAGTGCGCACTGGTGCACATTAAAGCCGTCGTACACAAAATAAATAGTAAAGATATGTTTATAAATAAACATAGAAATCGATTAAATCGTGAAATACTTAATGCGGGGTCTACAATAGAAGTCGTAGCAGTCGTAGGATCTTAAGTCGTAGAAAATTAACCAATCACAGTCGAATATGAGAAGAATAATCAACTGTGATTGGTCAATTTTCTATGACTTAAGACCCTAAAGCGGGGAGCACAGACTCTTGCATAACGCATAACACGTAATGCATAAGAAAATGTACCAATCAAAGCCCTCCGTTTCCTTCCTTTCCATGAAATAAAGAATTCTGATTGATTGAATTTCTTATGCATTACATGTTATGCGTTATGCAAAAGTCTGTGCTCCCCGCTTACGACTGTTACGACTTCTATTGTAGACCCCGCATAATACATTTTATTGTACTATAATGGCCCGTCTACAATACACGTAGTAAGCTTGGTTTAAGAAGTAAGAGTAAGAAATTGACCAATTAGAGTCGATTATTCTTTTCGCAATCGTCTGTGATTGGTCAATTTCTTACTCTTACTTCTTAAACCAAGCTTACTTCGCATATTGTAGACGACACCTTATGCGGGGTCTACAATAGAAGTCCTAGCGGTCGTAGGGTCTTAAGTCGTAGAAAATTGACCAATCACAGTTGATTATTCTTCTCATATTCGACTGTGATTGGTTAATTTTCTACGACTTAAGACCCTGCGACTGCTACGACTTCTATTGTAGACCCCGCATTAGGTAAAATATGTATTTCATAATTCGAAATATTTGCATTACATTTTTATACTCACATTAAATCAGTGTACAATGGGTTTAATATGTAGCAGTGCGCACTAGTGCTTCCAATCGAATTCGTCATAAGTTAATCGGAGTTGGCAAAAGTGGCTCTACATGCATGTGCCATGGGCTTTAGCTCGCGCATGAGCAATTCAATTTCGTACACGCTGGAGCTGGAAATTATTGGAATCGGGAGAGTTTCGCTACTGTATATTCTGTAATAATTCCTCGCCGTTGCGTCGGGCGCAAGCCGCAACGGACAGTACGGACTAGCCTAGCGGATCGCGAGATTGCGAGGCGAGAGTGAGGGAGTGTCGTCGCCGTCGCGTCGTGTCGTGTCACGTCGCGGGTGTCGTCGGTGCGCAATTCCGCGATCGTGAGATCGAGCGAGAGAGACAGAGAAGCGGAAAGGACAAAGAGAGACGGATAGACCGAGCGAGCGCCCGAACGCGGAGCGTACCGCGTACCGAGTTAACCGAGTATCGCGCGAGCGTCGAAAGTAACGAGTCATCTACCGATTCAAGATGGCAGAAGGCCAGCAGGAGGGTGGTCCGAAAAAGATCACCATCAACGTGAAAACCCCGAAGGAAAAGCAGAGCGTGGAGATCGAGGAGAATGCGTCGATAAAAGAAGTAAGTGTGGGGCGATGACGATGGCGACAATGAGCCTCGTCCTTCTCGGTGCCGTTCGCGGCGTAATCGCCGCCCCCTTGGCATTCCGCCAAGCATCAGCTGTCAAACCGATTTGGTTAGTTCAGCATCTCTAATCTTGTGTTTGTTTCTTTTTTCTCTCCCTCCCCCCTCTTCGTCGGACACACCGGCAGTTTAAGGAGGCAGTCTCCAAGAAGTTTAACGCACAGGCCGATCAGCTGTGCCTCATCTTCGCCGGCAAGATCATGAAGGATCATGAGACCCTCAGTACTCACAATATCAAGGACGGCCTGGCGGTGCATCTGGTGATCAAGGCTCCACGCACCGCAACTACGCAGAATCAGGAGTCCAACTCGGCCTCGAGACCACAAGGTATTCTATCAAGCACAACTTGAATTTAATCGAATACAGCAATAAAATTAAGCTGCAATACTATGGAATATTTAACATGTATGCTGGTCATGGAGTATTCTGTGTTCTCTAAGCATTCTAATTATTAATATATCTCTGCATGTAGATGACTATCAGAATAAAAAATGGAATTTTTTGTGAGCTGCAGATGACGTGTGAATACTTTATAACGTATCTAAAAAAATTTCTTAAAAATATGCAAAAACAATTTACAAATTCAATTTATAACTTAAAAAATTTTTCAATACAATAAATTTATATTAGATTAATATTCTTGAGGCTTTCACGGGTGTTACCTATGTGACAATCTTGCGTTTCGCGGGTTTTCTCCGTGTTCAGATCCATTCTTGGAATGCCAACGTTTCGTGAACCTTGCAGTTCACTTGAACACGGAGAAAACCCGCGAAACGCAAGATTGTCATTTAGATTAGATTTTTTGTATTTAGAATTTGATTAATACCTACACAATCAAGAAGGATTATTTAAAGAGAATATATATATATTTCAGTTTTAAATTTGTAAACATGAATATTTATATTGCACAAGGAAGTATATAATAATATTATAAATATTTATATTGACAATTGTGTATCAATTACAGCTGATGTTAATGCCAGTCCATTTGGATTGGGGAGCTTAGGTGGATTGATGGGATTAGAGTCCCTTGGCTTAGGCTCGGCTAATTTCATAGATTTACAGCAACGCATGCAACGGGAATTGCTCTCGAATCCGGAAACGATGCGACAAGTGCTCGATAATCCATTGGTTCAAAATTTGATGAACGATCCAGAGAACATGCGCAATTTGGTTACCGCCAATCCCCAAATGCAAGAATTGATGCAACGTAACCCAGAAATCAGTCACATGTTGAATAACCCTGAACTTTTACGGTAGGTAACCTTAAACTATAATTTGAATTTACTTAAAAGCTAATTTGCATACAATAGTCAAACTATAATATTTCTTTCTTGGCTTCCTCTCAAGCTTGATTTGTAAATCATATATATTGCGCAGTATATATACATTTAAAGACAAATTTCAAATCAAAGATTTATCTCTAATCAAATTTCTTTTTGTACCTCTTTATTGAATTGAAAACCAATTACAATTGACATTTTTCCAGCATTATATATTTCTTAACTTTGAAATGTTTTTCATTTATATCTTTAAGTTAATTGCTGAGTTAATATTTTAAATTACAATTTGGAAACTAGATATTTGTCAATTGTGCAATATTGCACAATGTTATTTATGAAAACTCATTTCCAGACAAACGATGGAATTGGCACGTAACCCGTCAATGCTGCAAGAACTGATGCGCTCGCACGATCGAGCTTTGTCTAATCTAGAAAGCATACCTGGAGGTTACAGCGCTCTACGTCGTATGTATCGTGATATTCAGGAGCCAATGTTAGCAGCAGCAACGAATGGTCGTAATCCTTTCGCCGCTCTAGTGGAAAACAGTTCCAATCAGGATTTGCAAAATCCACAGCAGGGTCAGGAAAATCGAGATCCGCTGCCAAACCCATGGAATCAAAGCCAGAACGATAGTGGTACGGTACCTCAGAATCAAAGCAGAGGTCTGCTAGATTCACCCGGTATGCAGAGCCTCACGGCACAGATGATAGAGAATCCACAATTAATGCGAAACATGCTGAACGCTCCGTATACGAGATCCATATTGGAAGCAATGGCGGCTGATCCAGCGATGGCCAGTCGGATAATTGCAGCAAATCCGTTTCTCCGTGGTAATCCGCAGATGCAAGAGCAAATGCGTGCGATGATGCCCACCTTCATACAACAAATGCAAAACCCGCAGATACAGAATGTCGTCACCAATCCTGAAGCTTTAGCTGCCATTATGCAGATTCAGCAGGGTATGGAGCAACTGCGCACCATCGCTCCTGAACTCGTGGAGAAGTAAGTTTCTTTATATTCGCTATACCATTCGTTTGAATTAATATTTTAATAGCGCATGATTATATAAGTGCAAACGTGTGCGTTTTAGTATGGGCCTTACGGTCCCACCTGCACCTACAACACCGAGCACGACCAGCACCAATTCCAGTGTACCAACTACCCAATCATCGGACAGCAATCAGCAAGACGCATTTTCTCAGTTCATGGCACGTATGGTAAGAACAATGATTTAATTTTCAAAATAACTCAATTTTCTTCTCGAAAAACGATTTTGGAATAGAGTATCCTTCTTAAAGTAACTTAATTAATTTAAATATTTAATAATGTTCTTTAAAAACAATACAGTCTTTAATAATGAGCATTAAAAAAATATGTATAATTGTAGCATTTCGGTATAATAAGAGTCATTCTCTATATCTATTTGATTATATAATGTTTCTTAACCTCGTATAAGTATGACATACTTGTATGATATACTTGTGTATGCCAAATCATATTTCATTTATGTGTATTAGGTTTCTGCAATGGCATTAAATCAAGGTGTAGAAGTTGACGGTCAACCTGTGCCTCCACCAGAGGAACGTTACAGAGCGCAGTTAGAGCAACTTACGGCTATGGGTTTTCTTAATAGAGATGCTAATTTACAAGGTAAGAGTCATCCTGACAACGCAGTTTTTTCTGTCTAATTTTTTTATTTTATTTGCTTGCTTTTATTTTATTTGAGAACTATATTAAAAAAATGAAGAACTTTATCAATATACATTATATTTCAGATATGATATTCGATCACACAAACGATCACATCATATTTTGATGTTAAAATTAAATAATGTCTGATATTACGAATATTTAATATTTTTTAAAACATAAGAATATATATTATTCTAATATTTTACATTTAATTACTGCCTATGATATGTAATATCTCTTTTTTTTATTTTTCAGCGTTAATTGCAACGTTCGGAGATATAAACGCTGCCGTTGAGAGACTACTCTCCAATGGACAAGTGTCTATGAGCTAACCACCAATCCGCAATACTGTTATTCCAATATTACCTTTAATTTTATCCTTATTTACCTCTTACGTTAATGTACGTAAGAGATATTTGAGGTAACTGGCTGTCAAAAATTATAAACTTATATCCTCCCTCTTTCCTCTGCCCCTTTTTTCTCAATCTTGACGGAATACACGCTACTCATTCGTTCAATTTGCAGTTTTTCTTATTTAGATTCAGATTTGTCTGTGTTTTAGGCGATAGATAGAAAAATATCGATGGTGTGGTCATTGCTACTCGTTTTGCAATCAGTTATTCACTTTTTGAATCTCTCTTCTTGGTTTTTCGTCCGTGTATCCTCTTCAATGTGCTCTACGTACAGTCAATTTCCTATGCTCTCAGGTCATTGAAATTTTTCCTCTATTCATTAATCGCAATTCTACACGTGCATAGGACGAAAATGTTGCGCGTTTCGACTTTCATCTAATTTCTCACAACTTGTGAGCATGTAATCGCGTCATATGATAATTTGTGAGTAATGGAAAATATTACAGTCACGAAACTAATTTTTCAAACAATCCATTATTATATCAATATTTTCTTCAAATTTTTTTTTATGATACTATACATGCGCGCGCGCGCGCACGTGTGTGCGTGATTATGACTCTGATAGTTTCACAATTAGTTGTCCAAATATAAATATAAATTGTCAGTGATATAATGGTGCACTGTCCTAACAATTATTTTCGTGACTAGTTTAAAAAGGAATGCTAAATAGTTTAATAGGACAGCAAATCTGTCAAACGACAGATCCGAATTTGACACCTTATTTTGGCATTTTGTACATAAAAAATTTTAAATGGAAGAATATTCATATTGTGATGGAAATAAAAAAATAAATCCCAAAATATATGACTAACGAAGAAATTAACACTTGCAAGTATTCTCTCTCTGCCTTCCCAATCTTGATGAGTTTTAGATATGTTGTGGTAGAGATAAAAGTAACAGACATGTATCTTTTTATGAGTGCTCTTACATACTTTGCGAAACATTTAGAATAGAATCGACATTCATTATTGTACCAACGAAATACGTTTAAAACGAAAATCGATTCGTTTCATCCCCTTCGCATAGAAGCACTTATATTACAAAATACATGTCTTTTGTTTTAATTTAAACTATAACGTATCCATAGTTTCAATCTTGACGAGGGCAAGAAGAATGGACACTTAGTTAAGTAAAGTACGTTTTCGTGTAAATAAATCGTATACCATGATCCTTTGAAGAACAGAAATTCAAATAATCGGAATAAGAGAGGAAAGACAGTTAATGAAGAAAAATTTAGATTATAAAATCTTGGAACACAGGAAATCGACTGTAGCTCTGTCGATGTCATTTTTCCGTGTAAATTTTGTTAAAATATCGAGCTAATTATTAATTAAGTAGATTGTAATGCAATGATATTCACAACACAGTTCATTACCGCGTAATATCTTTACGACGTTTCTTAGGAGCATGAACGGAACCCGCATGGAAAATATAGATTGCCGCTATTTAACTCGCTTTCTCGGCTTCATCGATCGATCGAGAGTGTATTCACAGTACAGTCAATCATTCCTTTTGCTTTCAGATATCCTAATACTTGTAATCTTGTAGCAAGGTATGTTATTTGTACGTTCTCAATAAAGGAACGACCGAACGTTGAAATCCATTGGGAATGAATGCTTTTTGGTGCACGGATTTCATAATTATTTTATACACATGTATGTATGTATATATATATATATATATAAAACACGTGTATACGTATCTATACATATACATATGTTGTACGTAAATGAGATATATGTTGGAGTATTGGCAGAATCCGCGTTATATTTGAAGAGCACGGTTTGATCATCTGTTCTATAATACGGTTTTCATGTAAGTTTTATAGATACCGAGCATAAATAAGCAACAACAGCTTTCTTTAACTTGCATACCGATGTGCACTGTATCTTTGTTGGTTTAACTTGATCGTAGGATAACTATTATGATTAAGCGTTATATGTCTTGTAATACAAATTTAGAAATTTGTAGCGTGATATAATTGAGAATCATACGGCATACAACTTGTTTATAGAGGAATATGCGTGATAAAGATCCAACGCTATTACGTCCACATGTAAAACATGTGAACTCGAAAGGAAGCACCCAATCGTCGGTTAGTTCTAAGATATAAGGTAAAAAAAAAAAGATGTATGTTGTAAATTATCTTCTTCAGGAGAAAAAAAACAGTTATATATATATATAATTTTAATATTTTTGATTGATGTACGATTACGATAAATATCCATGCGCATTATATTATCGTTTACGTGTATTCATTATACTTCACTGAAAAACAAGACATTCTGCTGTAAAAAAAAAGCGATTATATTATAAAATAAAGTTACGGTTGATTCATATTCATTGACGAAACGCTATCGACACCCTTGATCGCAAAGCGATCATCGATAAAAAAAGGCTCGATTTAAAAAAATAAGTTTTGATTTTACGCGCCTAATTTTGCCTTGATCTTGATTTATGAGACTTGTGCCTATTTTCACCCCAATGTAGATTAACTTTCATTAATCTCGGTTTAATTTATTATTTATCTTTTTCTAATTCTTAG
Source organism: Mycetomoellerius zeteki (assembly GCF_001594055.1). NCBI lineage: Eukaryota > Metazoa > Arthropoda > Insecta > Hymenoptera > Formicidae > Mycetomoellerius > Mycetomoellerius zeteki. Next base: position 969,872 of record NW_017257428.1, on the reverse strand, counting down.
AATAATGCCCGTAGATTTCTGCCAATGTAGACTAACTTTAATTTCACTTTAACTCGCTCTTCACCTTTTTCTAGTTCTTAGAACTAGAAAAAGATGAAGAGTTAAAGGTTGAACCAAGATTAAATATAAAATAAAAATACATTAGTATTTAATAATTGAAATTCAACTACAGTGGAGTAGAAAAACGGGCGTTATAAAATAATAGATGGTAAATTAAATCGAGATTAAAGTTAATCTTACATTTGTGGAAATAATAAAAGAAAGATACGATAAACAATGAAAGCGTCGATCGAATCGAGATTGAAGTAAATTTACATTAGTAGAAACGAGCGGGGTGAGTCAAAGAGTTCCTTCGGTACGGTGGGTCCCCGCCATCGCGAAACGGTCGTGAACGCGACGAGGACGGGGCAGTCAGCGTCGTCGGCGTCGTCGGCGAGTCGGTCGAATCAGTACGATCAGTACGCGCTAGTCGCTCGGCCGGTTCGGTTCGCATGCGAACGCGGAGCGTGACGTTCCTACGCCGGCTACGGGATCCAGCAGCAGCTGCCGAGCGCCGCTCCCGCGAACGGCGGCGAACCGAGTGTCGGTTCGGTCGGTTGACGTTTCGCCCCGTGAGAAACCCGTTGTCGAGTCTGCGCGTGTGTGCGGCGAGCGGTCGGTATGCGGGCAGCCCCGTTGGCTGGCTGGTTAGTCGGTCGGTTGGTTGCTCGGTTGGCTGCTGGCTGGTTCGGAGCTTCGGGCATCCTCTCACGTGCGTGCGTACCCGCGCGCGCATCTCCCGTGAGTGTGTGTTTTACGTTTGCGCGCGCGCGTGTGTGTGTCAGTTTGAAAATTTGAAAAGAGACGTGCGCGAGTGCTGCCTGCGGATAGCGAAAAGAAAAAAAGGGAAGAAGAGAGGAGCTCCGTCGCAAATAGGTCGGATAAGGATTCTTCTATCTTTTCACGAAGGATTTACGTGTGATCTCGCCATCGTCGTCGTCGTCGTCGGCGTCGAAAACGACGGTACAGCCTGTCGGAATATGGCACGAGGTGAGTTAGCTGCCCGCCCGGTTTCGTTTACCAGGGACGGCTCCGAGCCCTTTCGCTACTCCTCTCTTTCTTCCTCCTTCACCTCTATCTGTTTGAAGCCACTGTCTCTTTCCCCGAGACAGCGCACGTTTTCGATTCCTTTCGCCAAATTGCCGCGAATAGACGCGTGGAAATCTCTTACTCTCGAGAGAAGCTCTTTCTTCGTTTAGCTCGCTCCGCTCTCCGTCTCGCAGCTCGCAGCGTGTCTCGAGCTCCTCTCGGCATACCGAAACCGGTATAATTTCGTGAGTCCAGACTTCTGTACCGTATAAATGCACGAACGCGAATTCCGTCTAGGTCTACATTTTCCTTTCTTTTTCTCTCTTTATTTTTCCTTTACTGGATGATCTGTCACGCTTTCCGCATTCGTCAAGCCGAAATGTCACAAACGTCTACCGCTCCACGAACGTGAGAGAACGCAAAAATGTTCCGTTAGCGCGCGAACACGCGTGACAGAGCCTCGCGTATCATTGCGTCTTTTTGTGCGCGAACAGGGGAGCCGCTTTTTGTGCATCAATCGATTCTTATTGAGAAATTTATTAATGGATGTTCCGTTAGCGCGTTCGCTCGAATGATGAAAAGCGCGACGCGGCACGACGTTCGCGTCGAAATCGTATCGTTCGATTGCGGCCTCTCATTCGATTTCTAATTAAACGAAGATGAACGAATGTACAAATGAAGAATAGAAAATTGTTTTAGTAATATATACAGCCTTTTTTTATTAATATACTTGTTACATATTAAATGTTACAAAATACAGTATTGAAATAGATACGTCTATTTTTTTTTTTTCAATTGACTCCGATCGTGTTAATCTTCATTTCATTCAGAGGCAAAATTTGGTGTAGATACAATTACTCTTTTTTCATCGATAGTAATTGATTTCCACACTCAAATCAATGGCCCAGTTTAGAACGTCATGATTAAAAGCATCCTATTTCTGGTGAAAGACATTTTTAGATCGCCAAGATGCAGCTGTGAAAAATCTGATGGTCGATATATATATTCACTGATATAAATTCAATAGTTTATTTTACATCGATAAGATTCGATAATTTAGAAACGGTGCGATAGCTGCTATTAAAAATATTTTCTGTAACAAAAATTATTTAGAATAACATAGGCAGGAATTATTGCAGGAACGTCGCAACCATTTTTAATTACATGCCATTTAAAAAATCAACTAGACTTCTGATTGTAAAACTAGTCGGATTAGTCGGATTAGTCGCGGATTGTAGAGCTTTACTATCTTGTGCCATGGCAGAAAAGTCGCGACATCGCGATCTACGAGCTTTCAGCCGATCAAATTCACAAAATAGCGTGTCAGCCCTACGTAATTTGCAAAATAAAGAAAGAAGAAAAAAAGGAACGTAATAACGAGGTCACGAACGAGATTAGTCTGTGCCTTACGTCATCGCCGTAAAAGTTCATGCCGTTTCGGTCGTTTCGTATCCCCGCCGAACGTTGCTTACACGACCTATTTTTTTTCCGATCGAACAAACACGCGCGTGTCTCCACCACGTGGTGACTCTCCCTCCATCATCATTATTATCGTTATTAAACTAACAGGCCGTTCATTTATCTTACAACGCGCTGGCGCTGCATTCCAACGATGTCACGCGTACATCGTAAAGTCAGTTTGGAAGCGAAAATGGCTTTTGTTTCATCACGTTTCACAACATTCCATCGACGAATTCCTATTGCGTCGATCCTAACAAGTCGGACGGATGCAGCGAATCGAGTCCCGATGACGAGAATATAACCACGAAGGTTCTGGTATATTCAAGGTCGTATTATTAAGATGCATGTCGAGACGGGTTTACGGATTTGTCCTTTACCGGAGGACAATCCGCTCGCATATAACGAGCGAACGTTAAAATTAGAAAATAGCGAAAGCGACGAAAATCGAATTTAATCGTGAAACTCGTTGAAATTCGTATGGCCGTTACTCGCCAAAACCGACGTTGATGCACGCGTGTTTAATCGCGATAACAGGTACAATCTGCAGATCCTTGGGTTGTAGCACCGGCAGGAATGCATTCCCGAGGACATTCGAGGGTTCTTTTTCTCCTTGGATATAGATATTTGTTCTTTCTTCAAATATATAGAGCTTCTATTTTCCATTCGTCCTCTCTGCATAGTGTTGTAATTTAAATAAATCTTTTAAATGTCATGCTATATTTTAAACATACATCAAATGTTTTAATAATTTTTTTAATTGCGGATCAATATTTAAAACATGTGCGTTTAAAAAAAATTTAACGCAAATTTTGTAGAATAAAAATATTAATCTAGTCATACTTTCTCATTCTAGCATACCTAATTACGTTAATAAAATTTATCTATCAAAATATCATATAAAAGAGCATCATTATACAATATACATAAAATATTATAAACATAAATAAAACTCAAAAATACAACTGAAATAAAATAAGTAAAAATTAAGTAATAAATTTTATGAAAAAGCAATTTATTACTAAATGCTGACGTCTCTGGAAATCTATTAGTTTCAAATTTTTAGATACGTGGCGTTCGCAAATTGACATTCTCGCGTTCATAAAGATGATCCCTCGTAAATATGGTACTGTAACACGATACTTTGTCCTAAGCTTGTCGATCAGTCCGCGAAGACATCCTGCAAGGAGGAGGAGGAGGAGGAGGAAGAGGAGGAGGAAACACTGGTGTCCTGTTCAGTCGCGATCCGATTTGTGGGGAGGATCAGCTTTTTTAGTTCTCCATTCGGGAATATGAGACGCGCGCGTTTCGGCTTTAATATTCGCACGTTCCTCTGACTTGTCTCCTCCACTCTGGAGGCTCCACTCTGCGGAGAACGTCAAACCCCTGAGATTTTCCCCGCAAAGTGGCAGCGTGTGGCATCGTATTCACGTGTTAACCGCAACGACTCGTTTCCTCGTCTCTTGGCTGGCGGTATCGACGGCGATAATTCCATCTTCTCGTGTAAATCACATATTAACACACTTCGCAAGCAGGATCGCGTGTACGCGCGAAACGAACAAGAATCGTGCGTAAAGCCGACAATTACGAGCAACATTTTGCGCTGGCTTTCAAACAATTTTAATTGAAGGAATATAATATTACAATATAATATATAAATCAATAAAAATATAATAGATAAATACAGCTTTAGTCGGAAAGCGGTAAAGAACAGAGTCTCGCAAGAATTTTTGTTCCTGAAATTTACAATTATCTACTTTAAACTTTTTCCGAGTTTTTCTTAGTCACAATTTATTCTATATACGTGCAGTTATAATTAGTCGCGTAAATTTTACGTTTTGTGTCTTTTTTTTTAAACGAAAAAAATAACGTGAATTACTCCCGCCTCGATATTTGTGTTGTAACACATTTTAAACGTTGGCGTGAGGCCAAATTGCGCGCGGCTTTGAGCCGCACCATGGAATTATTCTCTCGGCGTGTGCGGTCGCACGGTATGTCGTTTTGCAATTTTCTCTCCTTTCCCACAATTCTTCTTTGCGTTCTCTCTTACCTTTGCCCGATCCTGGCCGGCGCGGCGCTCTCCTCCTCGCTCGTACTCGTACTTTCTCATCTCCCGAAGCAGCCGCATTGTTCGAGAACGGATTCGCGATCTTCTTCTCTAGTAGAGATAGAATTGGCTCTGCTAATGTCAACTGACTGACGCTAATGTGGTTAATTAATTTGTCCATCACTGTCCACTAATTGTATTGTAATGTAATTAGTAGTACGAATAAACTTAACGAATCGATTAAATTGTAGAAGAAATTATAATAATCGACGATAATGTGATATCTCGTAGACATATGCAATTTTCTTGATGTTATTTTAAATGTTTTTATACGTAGAATACGATGAGAGGAAAATTTTCTTTATTCTTATTTATTTTCCACTCTAAAGCGTAAGAAATTCGTGGAAATTCTTTTATTGTCAATCACAAACGATTGTTTCACAATGAAATTATTAATTTTGCAACATTTTCGTCGAGGAGATTCTACGATTTCAACTTTGGGAATCATTATAATAATTAATGAAAATTAAAAGAACATCTAAGAGTTTCGAAACCATCTGACTAATCTTCTAAGTTTGATCTTTGGAGATTGTCGGATAAGCAAAGTTAAGAACGGTAGTTATTATATGTGTAGAAGATTACGCTAATTCCTGTCTAATGAAACAGCTGAATGTCTGCCGGTTTTCACGTGTATACCGCTCGTTTTCGTAGCTCGGAGCTACCTCGTGCACCCAAATTCCTCAGCGGTTTTCGCCTCGCCCTTCGTACCCCGAGGAATGACACGCCGTTCATTCGCGATCCACTGCGTAGTCTATCAGGCTCTCGCTCGCGTACCTGCTTCTCCACCTGTTTTCTCGAGAGCAACACGACTCGCCGGGCAGGTAACAACGAACCCGGATCGCTCTTCGCTACATGCGATTCCGCGAAACAGCGACGGATAGAGCAAAACCGTCACGGACACCGGCGTTGGTCCAGTGCAGAGAGAAAAAAAAGGAGGAAAGAAGGAAGATAGAAGAAGAGGAGCTCGTCAACGCAGAGTGACTCTCTGTAAATGATTGAGAGCGCTCGTCGAGCGTTTCTTGTGTGCCATAATGCAAGCAAGAGCGATCGCGGCCATCATCAGAGAGGGGCAGAGAGAGAGAGAGAGAGAGAGAGAGAGAGAGAGAGAGAGAGGACAGAGAGGAGCCGACCATAGATAAGCAAGACAGAGAAAGTCAGGCAGGCAGAGAAACGACGCGGCATCGGGTAGTAAGGAGAGAGAAACGAGCAGGGGGAGGGGACCGTTGCGGGACCCTAGCCGCTAGCCGCGTCCATTCAGCAGGCACCTGCCACGTTAAATTCAGTGGGCCCGGGCGCGTACGTGTACATGCCCGTGTTCGAGAACCACCACTCGAGAGTTGGTTCGCGTCTGAAAGAGCGAAGAGTACGCACGGGGCGGAAGGGTACGAGAGTATACGGTAGGTAAAGGAGCGAGGAAAGGGGGTGAGAGGCAATGAGAGGGAAGAGGTCGGACCCACGGTTGTGTCGAAGAAGGAAGGAGGAAGAAGAAGAGAAGCCCCTTAGGTACATCTCTCTTACATCACTGCGCTCTTGCGTCGCGTCGTTCCTCTAACCACTAACCATAGCGGCGGCTCGACGGAAGAAGAAAAGAATAGATATCACGCCGATGGCATAATCCTTTCTAACCCTTTCTAACCCTTCCCTTTCGTCCATTCGCTTGTCCCTTTATAGGGCCCCTTTGCGCTCGTTATTCGAACGCTCTCCTTCTCTTACCGGTGTGAGGCCTCTTATCTCCTTTTCCTCGTGTCTTTCTCCCCCCCCCCTCTCTCTTTCTCTCTCTCCCCCTTCTCTTTTCTTTTCCGTTCCCTTGCGCATTCGCCACATCGATCCCTTCAACCGCCCTTTCTCTCCTTCTTACATCCCTTTGTCCTCTTCCCCCGAAGTTGCAGGCATGCGATCCAACTGTACCTTGCAACTGTTATCTAGGCAACGACCTTGCCTTCTCCTCTCTTTTTCTCTCTCCTCCTCTTCTCCACTTCTCTTTCTCTCTTTCTTGCCCTCTCGTCGCCACGTCGAGGCCCGACTCCGGACTTCACGAGCGGACGGAGCGGACCTCGGTACGTACACTGGCGCGAGGCGCAAGTTCATCGGTCCGCGGTCGGAAAATCATTGACCTTGCTGCGGATCTAGCCGCACTGATCTGCCTCCCTCTCTCTTCCCCCGGTGGCTATTTGCGCCAATTGCCCGTTACGTTAAAATGGAAACATTCAAAGTGTTGCTCTACACTCCAGCGTCAATTCATCCATATGATGCTGCGTGACAGCATTCAATGATTGTTCATGACGGCGTATCGAAAGGCTTTTGTTTTTATGTCGTATGTATACAGCATGCAATGAAATTATTAGATATTAAAATTGATATGATTTATATGTATATATACAACATATATACTGGCTATAATTCTGTTTTAATTTGTTACAAATAAATAATATATATATATATATATTTCTAATATTGAGATATTATATGTTCAAGAAACACTTACTTTCGATTTTGTATTTGGTCTTTCAAGACAAGAATCGTCTTCGTAACGTTCATGATAATTCCAACAGGTTTGGCGATCTACCTTTAAAGGACAACGGAAATAAATTTCGGGAACCATGGCGCGCGTTACGAGCATATATATTTATGGTGCCCCCTCGCGCGTCGGTAACTTAAGTACTCGGCCTGCACGAGATACATGGTCATTAGGTGTTTTCAAAGGAACCTGTCTGTAAAGGCCAAATTCCCCCCATTGGTTCTCCAATCTGAAATATTAGACATCGCCTCATGGATTGCGTTATAACGTTATGGCGACACGTCTTCCGGGAATCACACCGTTGTAGAGATCATTAACGCAACTTCGCGAGTCTTGCATTCACGGGATGTACCAGATGGTCTATGAATATATCCTATACTTTTAGGTTTAAAGACGAAAATTAAACGTAAAAAACAAAATACAAATATATCACCGATTTAAAAAGAAAATACTTGTTCATTATATTGAGAGTATAATAGATAAAATAATTTGGAAATAAACGCGAATGTATATGTATTCGATCATAATCCATGCAAGTTAAATCGAAAGAATTATGAATATTCATCTAAAGAATTGAATCAACTCTTTAGACGACGGGAATTTAGTTATTAAATCTTTTAAAATCTTTTCCTGAGTAATATTTATTTATAATTCGTTATTTTTTATTGTATTCTTTGCCTTCAAATGCCTGACACTGTTTCAACGTCACTGTAGTAGTCGTATAAAGGACGAATTAATGTAATTCATAATTCGAATGAATATCGAGATATCGTTCAGAGAATAAATTCCGTTGTATCGCCTAATAACTGATGGAAGTTTGAAAATAATTTTTAGCGTTAAATAAATTGCGTCGCGGTGCAATTAAAGCGGCTATAGTTTGAATATACATTAAATAAGATAAAAATACGTGCGTATTCAACCCTCTGAGGATTTATTTATCTTTTAAATATCGATCGTTGATATGGGCGCGATACAGCCAGAAGAGCCGGTTGTCGGTCGCAAACGTCGACGGGAAATAAAAAGGAGAAAAACGAAGCCACAACCACGATGGAAGATGAAGTCTTGAAATTGGATAAGAACGGATAGGACTTCGGTTGTAGCCAGGGAAACCTCACATTCACACGTAATCCCATAATTTCGTTGACCGTGCCGCCATGAGCGCTGAAACAATACCTGAAAATGGAACGCGGAGAAAATTAATATAATTAAAATCCTGTCTTTTTAGAAAACATTTGATATTACAAAAGAAAGTATATATTTTTGTGCATATACGTATTTTTTTTTTAATGTATGAAATTAATTCTTAATTGAGCCTTTCAAAATTAGTTTAGCTTCTGAAAGATTCAACTCTTTCACGTAAAAGACAGTTCCGCTCAAGTATCTAATAATTTAGGTACCTATCTGAAAATAATTTTGTTGGGTTATCAAAATAATTGTGTATGTACAACAAATTGGTTAAACGTCGTAACTTATATTTGCAGCGTTGCTCATTATGCTTTAATTCTCTGTATAATTATTTTTGATATTCAAAATTATTTTCAGATTTATCTAAATTTGTAGATATTTTAACAAAATTTTTTTTTCAAACAGAAATATTGATCACATTTTTTTGTTTAGTTGCATATTTTTGCTAATGTATAATAAATCTCTACTAAAATATTAATTTAAGATAGAGAATTTGATATAAGATTAATTGCTTGGTTGACTTGGCATTGAAATTTGAAAGGCGACTGTAATCTGCAATACAAAATAATAAATTTTCAAGTAAACAATGCAACACGATATAAGCGAACATCGTTCTATTCTGGTTAGAGATTCTCACTATCTCAATGAAACGATGGGAATTACGGTAATGATGTCAATGGCATCGTGCTGATAATATCCTAGTTGCTACTAATAAGCGACTTCCTCAAACCATGCTTCTCTCTGTTTCCATGCAAATTACGTGGCCGTAAATAAACGCACGACGCATGAGTCGGAGAACTTAAATACACCCTGTATTAGTCCAGCGATTCGCGCGGCTAGAATCCGTATGTCGTTTTCACACAATCATGAACAACGAATGTCTGTACCGATTATCTCGATGTGTCCGCCGATTAAATTCTTCGACGACGAATAAGTAATCAACTCACTAAACAAGTGTGCACATCGATTAATATGACATTCATTACAGCTTTGAATTATACAAGACTAATGATAGACATTTCCTTGATCAAAGAGTCAAATAACAAAAATAAAAGGCAAGTAAGCGTAATTGAATAAATTATTATCAATAAGAATAAAATAATTGAGTTAAGCATTGGTTTGTTTTTCAGAAGTATATATATACACTACGCAAAAAAATTAAAGGATCACTTAGTCCATCCCCAAAAATAGGTAAAAATTCAGAAGAGTGTAACTTCGTAAAAAATAATCATAACGAAATTTTTAAAAAAGCATTTTAAAGCATGAAATCTCTACTTTCGAAATCGGTAATTGATATTTCGATTTGATTGATTTTTTACGTAGCTATACGAACAGAAATGGGTATCCGTCAAATCTGAAAATTTTGTACAAATTTTACAAAAGTCTATGGCATGAACTAAAAATCGCACACAAATGCGGTTTTAAACAGTCGAAAGAGTGAATCTTTACCTTCAATTTGCTTTTTTATTGAACGTTTTTTTTCGACGAGTTATTCGACATTCAATAAAAAGGGTCATTTTTGCTTCAATGTCGAATAACTCGTCGAAAAAAAATCGTACAACGTTCAATAAAAAAACAAATTGAAGGTAAAGATTCACTCTTTCGACTATTTAAAACCGCATTTGTGTGCGATTTTTAGTTCATGCCATAGACTTTTGTAAAATTTGTACAAAATTTTCAGATTTGACGGATACCCATTTCTGTTCGTATAGCTACGTAAAAAATCAATCAAATCGAAATATCAATTACCGATTTCGAAAGTAGAGATTTCATGCTTTAAAATGCTTTTTTAAAAATTTCGTTATGACTATTTTTTACGAAGTTACACTCTTCTGAATTTTTACCTATTTTTGGGGGTGGACTAAGTGATCCTTTAATTTTTTTGCGTAGTGTATATATATGTATACATTTGTTAAAAAATAGATAAATTTAAAGACGTTAAAGTAACAAAACATATAAAAATTGGAATTTAAGCGGAACTGAAAGGGAACTAAAAATCTAAATTCAAATATCTAACATATTACGTTCTTTTGCATTTTCCTGCAAATTCGCTGCAGAACCTTTTGCCAAATTCGATGGACATTGCGAGCGTTCTCCGTGAACTGCATTTTACCGGAATCTTGCTCATCACGCGCACAGATATCGATGCGGCGATGCACTTTCTGCCGTGAACGGCAGGCTGGATGTCCGGAATGCGAGCGGAACCCGTTTCTATGAGTCAAGCCTGACTATTGACAACGGAGAGAGAAAGAGAGAGAGAAAGAAAGAGACAGAGATGCCCGCGGCCCACGATAGCCGATCTTGCGGTTCTGGATCGTAGCACGCGATCCAGTGTATCGTGGGGCGGCAAAGGATAAGAGAGAGAGAGAGAGGAGAGGAATTTGCGGGATCGAATCATGTTACGCCACAAAGATTGCTTTCGATAAAGACTCAGGGTACCGTGACGAGAGAGACGAGAGAGACGAGATGCACGTAGAACCATATTTAACATGTAATTGGTTCATGAACGACGAATAACATTGATTTTATATATATGGACAGAAATGTTTTTTTGCAACTAGGATAGCACGCGCTTCGCCTTTTGCATTCTATGTCTGCAGAGTACGGAAGAAAGTGATTAATTGTCACGTAAATTTGAATTAGAACAAAGCGATGTGAAAGCTTCCAAGTAGATTTGAAGATAACGCAGCAATGAGAGCGTGATGAGCAACGAAAAATAATTTTGCATCTTAATTTTGTTACTTCGTCGAAATTCTATTAAAAGTAAAAAGTGTCTGAACACGAGAAATTTACGTGCTCGCTTTAAATTATGATGGACCTCATTTATTGACATTCATTTCTGAATCTATGTATGCCTGCTCGAATTCCTTCTCTACGAAGAATTTTTGAAACCTCGTAAAATAAGACAGAATAAATACGTAACTTCGAAACAGTTTTCGTAATGTACATAAGCTTCTCGATTGGAAATTAATGTTGATTTTTTGACAAGTGACCGAAATATACAACATCGATCTAGTATCGTGAAAAGATGCGGGAAGCAAGCAAATCGATCGTATTTCCTTGACATTCGCGTTTCGGAAAACAATTGTTCCGTTTTCCAGGCATTTCGGAGCATTTGTTTGCGTGACATAGGAAATACTAAAACATTTTTTATGCGAGCAGGGTGAAAATGAAACTCACACCGTAAACATCTTTTTGCGACATGTAGGTATTACGGTGCCAAGTTACAATCGAGTTCATCGATCCGGAATAACAGTCTCTTCGTGGCTCTCAGCAATGACATATTCAATAAAGTATACATACCGGCCATTTAATCGTTGCGTCACATGAAATGAATTGACATGACAATGAAGTTTATTCTTTCTTTCATGTTAATATTTATTTAATACGTATCGATACGTGAAGAGAAAGTTACAATCATTACCTTAATGAAACGTGACGATTGAGCTTGAAATTAAAATTTTAATAATATTAAAGTGAAAGTCTTAATTGAATCGAATGTCAGTTTGAATCAAGATAAATTATTTACTGAAATTTGTCAAAATTATTTATTATATTTAATTATGTAACCCCCCCCCCCCTTGATGTACATTAATTTAAGAATTATTTCCGCATGGTGATATTCTAATTAATAGAATTAATCTCTTAAAATACACAGGAGAATTTCTAATTGCAATTACATTCTAGATGACTCTATGCCGTTAGGTAAGCGCAGAGACGAGTTCGCGTGACCCGCTCGTGCCGAGTGAGAGGAAATGTATGAACAACGTGCTCCTCCCTCTCTCTCTCTCTCTCTCTAGGAGAGGCTGTGTACGCGGTCGTAGAAAGTGATAATAACACGAGTACGGAGTAAATGAAGTATCGATGTGATTGTCCCACGCGAACCATTGATATCGCTGGATCAACCGGTATTCTCTCGCAATTTGTTTATCTCGCACGATTGCGGACAATTTGTCTTTGGATTCTTCGCGATCTCGGATATTACGCCTCTCAACCACATGCCACTTCGCGATGCGACTTTTCCGTGTGCTCGCTGCTAAAGGTCATCGTCTGCCCGCTAAGTGTTACGCGTACCACCACGATCTTTCTAATTACGCCGCTGCGTCCTCGCCGCGGAGCTCCCAATCCTCGACAACATACAGCCATACACCGTTGCACCCAGCACATTTTGCTTGAGATCTGTACGGAACATTTAAAATTTTACACGAATATTTTTTTCAATAATAAAATAAATTTTGCTGATTATACACTGCAAATCCGAGTGTGTAAAAAGTGACTTCAATACAATGTGTTATTTAGTTTTCTGTGTAAAAATGACACTATATCATATGTTTAAATATGTAAATCCATATTTCTATGCAATGCAATATTTAGACAATTGTGAAACTCGTATCGTCACATTAGCTTGAATAGTCCGAAGAAATCATCAATGTAACAGCGCACTATCCGAATAATTTTGTGATGATGTACAAAAATATATATATGCAAAGAAAAGTGCTCTAAATCAAGAAAGTTACATCTTGAAAAGATACACTTACGGTTTGCTTGAAATCGTGAACAAGTTGGAATTACAAAACAAACATTAAATGTCGAGGAGCTTTTACGCTTTGATTGAGAAACGCTTGCAAAAACCGCGACGATAATTTCGATTCCTTTTCACGTTACATTCTGTGTTAGTAGCGATGGTCGCGCTTTAAAGCGCTCCGTCACGATGTAACTGGCATGCAGTCCGTTAAAACGAAGCTATTCTCTTCTCGTTCGTGTTTGAGAGATGTGTCACCTACTTTACTTCTTGCCGTAATATATAACAATCCGTTTACAATTTCCATTCATTTTATGCTTTTAAGCTAACAATACGAGTCATGTACTTATACGTACTTTCTTATCAAAGTTGTGTGAAATTTTTTAAATTCCATCCTGTTTAAATAAAAATTCACCGCGCATGATCAATCGCATATTTCGGCTTGCGCGAAGCTCACAGATACCGAGGGAGAAAGAGAGATGTCCGTTTTCTCCGTTGTTGAGCAGGGTATAGATTATACCCCGTATCTATCCTTCTTTTTACGGTCGGACTATTCCGACCGACAGCGGAGAGTGAACAGTCAGTCCATTAATTATTTTCTCCGACCTGTTGCAGAGGCACCGCCGGCACCATCTCGGAAGCCATGCCGGCTGACGAGTTCGTGCGTATCCAACGAGAAGACGGTGGTAGAAAACCGAGCTTGCAGCCGCCTTAACGCACTGATCGACTGATTGCGTCGTCGCTGATAAAGAAAGAGAAAGAGAAAGACGAAGGCCTTTCGCAGATCGACCCGATCATGCCCTTAGCGAGCTCGTTCCACTGCCCGTTGTCGTCGTATAGTTCCACGCTGTGAACCCGATATGTGAGAATCGCCGCCGCCGTCTGGTGGATGCCATCGCCATGGTGGAGCAACTGGTGTGCAGCAATTCGCTGAGTCCGGGAACGTAACGTTCAAACGAGCCTCAGGTTCATGCATATTCCTTCTATCTTTAAGGAACTAATTGCCATCGGGACGAACGAAAGGTAGCTCCGGCTCGAAAATTAACAAATGGCATGTCTTTACGTATTTAGAATAAAGAAGACTTGACGAATTTAAAGAGCGATTTATTTTCCTACGACAGTTTTAAAAAAGTAAAAATGAAAAGTTGAAATCGATGAATTGCATATTGATTCACGGTAGACTTAGCGTAGCTTCGAAGTTTAGAAATTTAATCATTTATACGGAACGTTCGCGTAGTGTGAAGAAAGAAGTGATATTGTTCATCACGGAGAATCTAAACTGAAGAGAATTGAATTCAACGTGTTATGTGTTTATGTGATTTGGAAACTCTCTTGATAGACAATTAGTTTTATCGTGAGACATTCAATGTGATGAAGAAAGAAGTGACATCCTCTAATATGATACGAATTTAGTATGAGGAAGATCAAAGTTAACATCTACGTGCTATGACACGGTGGATTTGGTGCAATTCAGTAATCTGTTCCGTCACGAGATCGCCATGTAAGGATTATCGCATCAGGAGAAAAGAGAAGAAGCCTCACTCCGCGTGACACTCAGCGTGTCGAGTAATGCTGAAACACATCCTGACGGGGCAGCCGTCGTCAACGGGCTCCAGGCATCATCACAATGATTATCAGACGAGCTCGGGCTCGTTGCACGGCGGGCACCACCATCATCACTTGCACAACAGCTCCCTGCACCAGGATCAGCAACAGCAGCAACAGCCGCAGTCGCAGCAACAACCGCAGCAGCAACAGCATCTTCATCATCATCACTACACCGGAAGCACCGGGACACGCAGTGGTGTCACCGGGCATCGCGGTAACAACAGCGGAGTCGATGTGTACGATTCCGTGGCGAGACCAACGGCGACGACGGTGTCGAACGCGCATCAATCGGCGACGACTCCCTCGTCGACGCATCGGCATCCGCTGAACCATTCTCAGCTGAGCGTAAACAATTTGTCGCAACGCCTGAACCATTCGCACGCGCTTAATGTATCGACTCTGTCAACCTCTAAGCATTCGGTTAACAGCGTCAGTCCGGTCGGCGGCGTCCATGGCAATAATGGTGGCAACAATAATAATAACCATAACGTCTCAACGAGTCAGTTGGGCCACACCGTAATCTCGCAAACGAATATCTCGCATCAAGACAGACCAAAGGCGAACGGCGGCTTCGACATCTCGAGGCTGTCGCGGTTGCCGAGTCAGACTACACCGTCACCCGCGCCTGCCACATCTGCACTTCCTGTCGTAGCCAGCCAAGTAGCTGGTGGGCCGACGGTGATACCCCTCAATGCCTCCTGGTCTTCGTCCCTATCCAGGAATCTCCATCGGAGTGATGAGGCTGGCGTGAAGGAGATGCTAACGAGCCTCGGACTGCTCTGTCTGGTATCCCTACTTTTAGCTCTGCTTTCGGTCATCTTCCTACTGAAGATCTCGCCGCTCACTGTCACGTCCAACAGCCTTATCAGCCCGGAGGAATTTGTGATCGTCTATGAGGTCACCTTGGCGTTATGCGCCCTCGCCCTGTCCCTCAATCTCTGTTGCCTGCTGGTCTGCGCCATACAGTTCCTTTTCGCAGTGAAGCTCGTCAAGACCTCGTATCAGGGTCATCGGTAAGTTGAGCAAAATCATTTCTTTTTTTCGATATTCGTGTCTCGAAATAATTAAAATTAGGATTAGAGAATTAGCGCTCTCTTTTTCTATTACTCTGTTATTATTTTGATCTGATATCTCGACATTTTAATATTCAAATAAAATATCTAATAATATACAATAAAAAGGCTTTAATAAAGCTTCTGAAAGAAAGAATTCTGGCTGTTAAAGGGTTTATCCGATAAAAAGCGAGATCAATGAGTTTGATGACTAATGAACGACATGAAAAGGACCGATACGAGGCCAATGCGCCAGCCTTGACACGTTGGAATCCAATTTAATTATTTTTAAGCTCTAATGGGAACCGCGTGACTCCATGCGGGCAAGTCGAGATCCTTAATTAATTAACGTAGTAAGAGAAGGCGATATTCTCTGCGCGTTCAACGGCGACCGACTGATTCGGAACGATTGGCGCGCAATAATATGTATATCCCATCGTCTCTGTCGTGACCTCTGGGCCCAGTACGACGTTACGAAATCGTTTAAAGATTGACTCACACTTGTGCCATACAATCCGATGTTTGCAAATTACAAGATCAAGGTCTTTCTATCTCTATTTTGTATTAACTATTTACTAATATTATCATTTATGTGGTATACAATAATAATATATAATTGATTATAAAGAAATTCTCAAATTTGACAATTTAATAATCCTTGTATAAAAATATAAAGATTATTATATAAATATGTCGTGCTTTTTTAAATGAAGGAATTGATGTCTGTATAGGTAAGTACGATGCGCGAAAGGGTTTACTGTTAGTTTTGAAATATGATGATCGCCACGATCGGTGTTTCGGCCTTAACACGTGTCAGTTAGGGTGCGTTCTTTTAGGCATCGGATTTGGCAGTCGCTGCGCATCGGAGCTGCCGATTGCGTGTTTTTTAAACGATTACGCAGATACGTAGCCGGCTGCGCAGCTAATTCTATTCGTCTGCGTATCTACTGCGTATCCATTGCCAAAAGAACGAAAATCTGCGCTGCAATCGATTGTGCAGTTGTGCTAAAAGAACGAATTACTGCAAGAACTGCTGTATCCGATGCCTAAAAGAACGCACCCTTAAGGTTTTTATTGGTGTCTTTATGTGCCGGCATCGAAACGTCGCGTCGCATCGAGGAAAATTTCGGTCCTTTATACGCTGGTAAAAGGTATGCATCTTACTCCTTAAGACGCGTAATAAACGGTTTGTGATTTTGGCTCATTACAAATAGCGCCATTTAGCATATCTTAGCTAATAACTGCAATACGCGAAAAAGGAAAGACGAGGAAAGAGTCTTTTTACCGAGGACCATTGCTGCTGTTGCTGTTACTTGAATATTATTTTTGATATCCGTGCGAAATTATACAAACCGCGCAATTTCGTACGAATCACAGAATGCGATGCGATCGTGCGTTTTATTTTTCTTTCTTTCTTTTTGTACTGTGATTGTTAAAATTTTTAACGGTAATTTTATTTGCATTTAATATTAGGACACAACAAATATTTAAAAATAAAATAGATAAGCTGACTACTAAATTAGTTAAAATTTATTTAGCTGCTTTTGATTTGAAAATTTAAATGCTGAATAGAAAGAAGTGAAAGAAATTTTTGCAGATTCAATTATTAAACAAATTTTAGTGTTCAACCTTAAAGTTTCTTAAAGGTATGGATTTTTAGAATCGTTGAATATTAAAATTTATTCAATAATCGAGTCTGCAAAGGCTTCTTGGCGTTCTTTGTACTTTATATATTGTTAATCTTTTTTAATCGAAAGTAGCTAAATAAGTTCTAATTAATTTAGTAATCAGCTTTCTATTTTATTTAGTGTTTTAAACAGTGCTAATTAAACAAGAAAATAAGCGATTAGATATGCAAAAAATTTAATCCTGCAACATCCTGCGAACTTTGCACGAATGTAATAGCGACTGGTAATTTAATTACACAGGAAGCGATGGGACTTATATGTAATAGGATCTAATACGAGGATACCACATCGAGTTCCTTATTCAAAGAGAATTCTTCCCGCGGGATCAAGGGAAGCGATTTACGCGGATCGAGGCCGTTCGCGGGTGTTCTCAGTTCCTTCTCATACGATCTCACATCACCGACATCCACGATCAAGATCGTCCTTACGCGTTGGGATGGAATGGGTTCCCACTCATCCATGCATGCCCCATCCGTGTACGCACTCGAATATACACAGGTGGATCTCGTATCCAACGCACAGGGATCGGCGGCGCGGCGGTGCCCTCGACAAGATATATCAGTGTCTTAACCGTGCGAGCGTTTCTTCTCACGGAGAGAGGCGCAAAAATTCACCTTCGTGTTAGCGCGTGTGTGCGTGTGTATGCTCGCACGAAATTGCACGCGAGAAGAATCAGAGCGGAACGCAAACGCAGTAGATCGTAATGTCGCGCCACCCCGAAATTATCCTCGTTAAAGAAACGTGTTGATGCGATCACACTCGAAGCGATCTCTCCCGAAGCGTGACTTCTTTTCCTGGGTACATCGGACATGAGCACTTATATGTTGGTCGCTGTCACAACAGACACTTTGTAGACAAGGATGTAAAAATATGATATAGGGCAGGAATATCTCACAGAAGAGAAAACATGTTTTTTTAAAAAATATTAATATTTTTTGCCGAAAATTAATTCTGAACATTTAAAAGTGTGGTTTATTTAATCGATGCTTGTGGTACATTTTTATGTTACTTGGGGTATTTGCTTTATATTTGGTATTCATGTTATGTGTATATATTATCGCGGTATTTGAAAGAAAATATTCACTTTAGGAATTATTTCACAATTCAATCTTACTCTAATAATCTTTCGATTCGTTTGATTTTATTATTTCTTTTTCTGTTGATCTGTTAATTGGCAAAAACATTTTCATGATGGGATGAACTATCAAAAATATTGTAATGAACGCGTACGTAGTAATAGAATGCGTAAGAGTTCATTTTGCCACAGCGGAAAAGGACGAGGAAATCCCGAGTTGGTAAAGTCGTAGAGCAGGTAGATGGCCGTTAATGACCGCCTTGAGAATGAATAAGAAAAACAAAAAGAGTGCAAGAACGCACAGGATAACTTCCTCTTGTTTCTCTTGCGGTTTCTATCTACAGTATTGCGCTTTTCATTGTTCGAAATGTCCAAATAGACTGGCACGAAACGTTTAAGCGCTCTTGACTTGCTCTTTACTTATATGTATAAGTATGGGTATAAAAATTATTTTAGACATTTTTTTTTAATTTATTATAATTACAACTGTGTGTAACAATTATAGTTTTAAAAAAGCCGCTTTTTTCAAATTGCTGGAAAAAAAACCGGAAAAATTTCGGTTTTTTTCCGAAAAATTGAAATTTTTGCTATTTTTGCTGTGTAAAAGACATAATAAGTAATTTCTAAATTCCTTTATAAAATTAATGCGATCTATGAAATTATATAGCATTATTTTTAAGACAGATTTTTAACTCTATTTTGTCACACTCCGGTCTAATGAACTTCTGAAGTGTCTCTTTGTAGTTTATTTTTTTTCAAATATTATATTTTGTTACGAATTCAGTTTAAATCAAAATTATTTTCTAGACCTACTATTATCATATAAACATGATATTTTGACTCAATATTTTTTATTCTTACATTAATGGTGCAATAATGTATGTTTTGTATGTTTTATTGAATACATTCCCTATAAGCGCATAATATTATGCACTTATAGGGTTGTGCGACCTCAATCTTTTATACAATTTCAAAATTTATGTTAACTTATCCCGCTGTGTACCCTATACGCAATTTTCTTTACGGAAAAAACCGAGAAGCAAAGTGGTAGGTTTTACGAGTACGCGTGAATTTTTCCAAAATGAATTTTTCTACCCTTGGGGAAAAAAACCGAAAAAATCCGTGGAAAAATTGGAAAAATTGGGTTTTTTCCGATCCTTTAAAACTATAGTAACAATATTGCTATATAAATGCATTTACATCTTTGCACGATGCAGAGGACCGGATATGTGTTTCCTTGTCTCAAGTATTTTATTTAAACATGGCGGATACTCCCTTCTTCTTTTACCATCGTCGATCTTTTCCACTTTCCAGTTTCTTACAAAGTTTCCATTTTCTGAAGTATATCTGA